>NC_140966.1:13295832-13350832 GCF_056783735.1 Eptatretus burgeri
CAATAGTGCTAAAAATATATGTTAAACACTTCGGTACATGTTATTGGACACAATAAACCCATTTCTGGCATTTTTAAACTTGTTACAGACCACATTCAAAATGGTGCCAGAACTAGCATATTTAGAAATAGCCAAATATAAGCAATTACTTGGGATTCATATATAACTAAAACATCTTGGAATTTCCTTAGTTCAGACATTTTGGAAAAGAATGAAATTCAAAGATATGTTGGATACATTGTATTATTGTTGTCATAGCGCTGAAGTCTTGCTTTCTTTTCATATTACAGTGTAATTAGCTGATCATGGACAAGTGTGTTTTCTGTGAGGAACCTCTATCCAATGGAGAGCCAACTTCCACATTACGCATCAAAGGATGTGAAGGCATTGCCAAGGCTAATGAGTTGCGGAACAGAAATATTAGTACTGTGCATGTCAAGTGTAGGAAGGACTTCTGTTCCCCACAGTGCATAGTCAGTGACAACAAAAAGCGAGGACATGACTCCACAGCTCCCAGTAGTTCACCATGTGCACGTTGATCCACAAGTATGGCATTCATCAGAGACATCCTTTGACATTTACTTCAGACCTCAACCAAAGTTGAATTCAAAGAAGACACCAAGATGCTGGAACATCAAGCTGATTCAAGCCGCACTTGGTAAGGATATATGTGATGACCTTCTCTTTGCTCATGCCATACTGGGATGCGATACCACATCCAGATTGTTCGGCATTGGGAAACCGGTGGCTCTGAAGAAACTCAAGTCGAGTGAACATTTCCGGCAGCAGGCTTCAGTCTTCAAACACCCATGTGCCACACATGACGACATTGTGACAGCTGGAGAAAACGCCCTAGTTTGTTTATATAATGGTAAACCCGTCGATAGACTGGACGCCCTTCGACTGCAACGCTTCCACCAGAAGGTTTCATCCAGCACAACTTGTGTAAAACCTCACAACTTGCCTCCCACATCATCAGCAGCTCAGTACCATAGCCAGCGCGTTTATCATCAGGTCCAGCAATGGAGTGGGGTCGATATGTGTGCTGAGGATTGGGAATGGAAGATCAGCGATGGGAAGATGTTTCCTGTTCACACAAACTTGAAACCATCGCCTGAGTATCTTCTGGAAGCAATCAACTGTTCCTGCAAGAGAGACTGTACAGGAAGATGTGGCTGTGTAAAGTATGGGCTACAATGTTCTCCAGCATGTATGGAATGCAAAGGGCTTCATTGCTCCAATGTGACTCTGCCTGATCCAGAAAGTGACACTGATGATATGTAATGTGCGTATCCAACAAAGGTTTAGTATTCTGTACACGATTATTATTTTAAAAGTGTACCATTTTCAACTAGGGCCTATACTGATTTCAAGATGTCAACATGAATCTCGGTCACAAATCATAAAAAAACATGAATGATGTAAGGCTACTGGACAGCCATTTTGGTGACCATCTTGAATTTGATGCATGAGGGCGTAAAAATGCCTGAAAATAGTTTATTGATGCCCACAATAAGTGTGTTGTTTATATATGCAAATATTTGCTTATATTTTACTATTTTTAAATTTGAGTTTTGGCAGCCATTTTGGAAGACATCTTCGTGGCCATTTTGAATTTGAAGTGTGTGACCAGTTTAAAAATGTCAGAAATGGGTTTATTGTGTCCAATAACATGTACCTAAGTGTTTCACATATATTTTTTAGCACTATTACTTGCTGATATAGGACTGATTCGAAAATTATCAATTTTGGTGGCCATTTTGGTGGCCATCATGAAAAATAAACATGTTCCCCCACTTGGATTTTCGGTGACTTTTAGTATGTCATTCTATCGTATATTTAGAGTGAAAAAACACTTGAATGGTTTCTATTGCAATTTGTGGTGGGTATATCACTAGATTCCCTGGCCTATTGACCCATTTCAAATTATTTTAATTGGAGCAATTATTAAATATTGCAACTATCGAAAATCCAAGGTTTTACACAGACATTTGAATTCACTTTTACATGAACTCACAAGGGCACATAAAAAAATTGAATTGAAACATGTTTTTTTTTTTTGTGAAATTGTAAAATGTATCGTTTTCTGATCGGTCAACTTTTTGCAATTTCTATATATTGATGGATGGGCATATATCCAACTACAACTTTGTTTTAGTATTTTCAGGACATTTTTATTCGATGTGCTCGAGAGCTTTTCAATGTATTTATAAATGCTGTTTTTTGTGGGGAGATGAACCTGTCTTTCAGCAAGCTTTTTTGGTGTGTTTTGTCATGGTGCAGAGACCGAGCTCAAGCTGTGGTGGAGGTCCTTCAGGCTGTAGTGTCTCTACCAGAGAGTGCCCACATTGCTGTACAGCACACAAGTATCCAGCTCATTGGAGAGCTTGGGGAGTTCATTGACAGAAATCCACATTTTCTCGGTGAGTAATGTGCCAAGATGCAAGAAACCATTAATAACGGAGGAAGAACATTTGAAATTAAACAGAAGCAGTGACAGATGGTATTCCCCACACTTGACTGCCAATTGTGCACATCTTTCCTTAGAACCAGTGCTCAGCTACCTAACGAAAGGCCTGAGACGTAAAGAATTGGCCTCGGCCTCTGCATCGTCCTTGCAGAGTGTGTGCTTTGCGTGCCGTGACCACATGGCGCAACATTTTGAAGGTCTGCTGCAAGTTGCTCGCTCCATTGAGGTTCTGGAGCTCTCAAACGAAGCTGCTGTTGGTTTGCTCAAAGGTGTGTGTGCAGGTGGAGTTTATTGAGGAGATTTTTGGTTGCCTGGTCTTGTGTGTAGGGAATGATTAGTATAGGCTCGAGGGTGGGGTTTGTCTACACGACTCTTTTCGAGCGGTAGTTTACATTTTCTTGCTTGAAACGCCAAGACCTTCAAAAAAAAGTTGGGGTAATACCTCCAGGTCAAGTAGTTTTCTCTGCAGAGCCCAACTGGGTTTTTCGGTTGGATGCCAAGCAGCAAAAATTCACATATTGGAGATTCATTGAATAAATTATTAGGCACTAATAAGTTATTAATTTTGATTTATTGTGATTGTTTGGGTACGACTAACAACTTTCTTGCATGATTCATTGCCCTAAACCTTGGGTCACAAGACTAAATGGCCATTTTTTACTTAATTTTAGCCAAAAATCGCTTTCACTTTGAAAGTAGCTCTACGTTTGATGGCTTCTCAATCACCCAATATTGTACATAGAGTAACCAAAGTTGGCCAAAAGTTTCTTCATGAAGTGCTGTGAGCAATCCAATTTTCATATTGATACCCCCTGGGCTCTGTATGATGTTTATGGGGCCCATTGTAACCCAAAACACTCTACCCCTAAATCGCCGCTTTTATGGCATTTCGTCCAAATGATCATATCTCCTAAAGTAAGTGTCATTGGAAGTTGATTTTTGTGTCCATATAGAGATTTTTACCCCAAGGAATTGTAATTTCGTAATTATTTTAAATTGTGAATTTTAATGTTAAAACATTGAAAATATTCTTGGGTACAAACCTAATGCATGCGTACATAGTTAATACAGAAAAGGCAAATTATTCATGAATTATCATTCATCCTGGATAACTTGTCCTCTTCTTCTTCCTCTTTCGGCTTGCTCCCGCTAGGGGTCGCCACAGCGGACCAACTGTCTCCATTTTGCTCTATCCTCCACATCTTCCATTGACACTCCAACCACCCGCATGTCCGCCCTCACCGCATCCATGAACCTCTTCTTTGGCCTTCCTCTTCTCCTCCTGCCTGGCGGCTCCATCTTCAACATCCTTCTCCCGATATACTCCGTTTCCCTCCTGTGCACATGTCCAAACCATCTCAATCTCACCTCTCTCACTTTGTCTCCAAACCGTCCTACCTGCGCTGTCCCTCTAATACACTCATTTCTTATCCTATCCATCCTCGTCACTCCCAACGAGAATCGCAGCATCTTTAACTCTGCCACCTCCAGCTCTGCTTCCTGTCTTTTTGTTAGCGCCACCGCCTCCAAACCATACAACATAGCTGGTCTCACTACCGTCTTGTATACTTTCCCCTTCACTCTTGCAGCTACCCTTCTGTCACAAATCACTCCTGCAACTCTTCTCCACCCACTCCATCCTGCCTGCACTCTCTTTTTCACTTCTCTCCCACACTCTCCGTTACTTTGGACAGTTGATCCCAAGTATTTAAACCAATCCACCTTCCCCACCTCAACTCCTTGCAACTGCACCATACCACCACCCTCCCTCTCATTTACGCACATGTACTCTGTCTTACTCCTACTGACTAACATTCCCCTTCTCTCCAGTGCGTACCTCCACCTCTCAAGGCTCGATTCAGCCTGCTCCCTACTCTCCCTACAGATCATGATGTCATCCGCGAACATCATGGTCCATGGAGACTCCAGTCTGATCTCGTCCGTCAACCTGTCCATCACCATTGCAAACAGGAAAGGGCTCAGAGTCGATCCTTGGTGCAATCCCACTTTAACCTTAAACCGGTCCGTCATTCCTACCGCACACCTCACCGCTGTCACACTGTCCTCATACATATCCTGCACGATCCTCACATACTTCTCCACCACTCCCGACTTCCTCATACAATGCCACAACTCCTCTCTTGGCACCCTATCATAAGCTTTCTCTAAATCCACAAACACACAATGTAACTCTTTCTGGCCTTCCCTATACTTCTCCATCAACATTCTCAAAGCAAACATCGCATCAGTGGTGCTCTTTCCTGGCATAAACCCATATTGCTGCTCACAGATCGTCACCTCTCCTCTCAACCGAGCTTCCACTACTCTTTCCCACAACTTCATGGTGTGGCTTAACAACTTTATCCCTCTGTAATTTCCACAGCTCTGCACATCACCCTTATTCTTGAAAATCGGAATCAGTACACTTAATCTCCACTCCTCCGGCATCCTCTCACTTTCCAAGACTTTATTAAACAATCTGGTTAACAACCCCACTGCCATCTCTCCTAAGCACTTCCATGCCTCCACTGGTATACCATCTGGGCCAACCGCCTTTCCACTTTTCATCTTCTTCATAGCAGTCCTCACTTCATCCTTACTGATCCACCCCACTTCCAGATTCACTATCTCCACCTCTTCCAACCTTCTCTCTCTCTCATTTTCTTCATTCATCAGCTCCTCAAAGTACTCCATCCACCTTCTCAACACACTCTCCTCGCTCGTCAGCACATTCCCATTTGCGTCCTTTATCACCCGAACCTGCAGCACATCCTTCCCAGCTCGGTCCCTCTGTCTTGCCAATCGGTATAAATCCTTTTCCCCTTCTTTTGTATCCAGCTTCTCATACAGCTCGTCATATGCCTTTTCCTTGGCCTTTGCCACCTCTCTTTTGCTTTTCGACGCCACTCCTTGTACTCCTGCCGACTTTCTTCATCTCTCTGACTATCCCACTTCTTTTTAGCCAACCCCTTCTTCCTTATACTTTCCTGTACTTCCTCATTCCACCACCAAGTCTCCTTATCTTCCTTCCTCTGTCCAGATGTCACACCAAGTACCTTCCGAGCTATCTCCCTCACAACTTCTGCTGTCGTTGCCCAATCATCCCACCCATCTTTACCACCATCCAGCGCCTGTTTCACCTCCTCCCTAAATTTCACGCAACAGTCTTCCTCCTTCAGCTTCCACCATCTGGTCCTTGGTTCAGCCCTCACTCTCTTCCTCAACCTCACCTCGAAAGTCATCCTACAGACCACCAATCGATGCTGTCGAGCTACACTCTCCCCTGCCACAACCTTACAGTCACGAATCTCTTTCAGGTTGCATCTCCTACTTAAGATGTAATCCACCTGTGTGCACTTTCCTCCACTCTTGTATGTCACCCTGTGTTCCTCCTTCTTCTTGAAATACGTGTTTACCACTGCCATTTCCATTCTTTTTGCAAACTCTACCACCATTTGCCCTTCCACATTTCTCTTGTTGAGACCGTACCTCCCCATCACCTCCTCATCCTCTTTATTACCTTCCCCAACATGACCATTGAAATCTGCTCCAATCACCACTCTTTCATCCTTGGATACACTCTCCACCACTTCATCTAACTCACTCCAGAAATCTTCTTTATATTCCATCTCACACCCCATATGTGGGGCATATGCACTGATGACATTCATCATCACCCCTTCAATTTCCAACTTCACACTCATCACTCGGTCAGACACCCTCCTCACCTCCAATACCCTCTTGACATGATCTTCCTTCAGGATTATCCCGACACCATTTCTCCTCCCATCCACACCATGGTAGAACAGTTTGAAACCACCTCCAATGCTCCTCGCCTTACTCCCCATCCACTTGGTCTCTTGTACACACAGTATGTCCACCTTTCTTCTCTCCATCATATCAGCCAACTCTCGCCCTTTGCCAGTCATCGTCCCAACATTCAGAGTTCCAACTCTCACCTCCACACTTCTACCCTTCCCCCTCTCCCACTGCCTCCGGACTCGCCTTCCCCGTCTCCTTCTCCTCCTTCGCCCAGCAGTAGCACAATTTCCACTGGTACCCTGCTGACCACCGGTACCGGTGGCGGTCGTTGGTAACCCGGGCCTCGACCGATCCGGTATGGAAATTCGTTTTGTTGTCCGCATAATGATTTGGCATAGGTTTTTACGCCGGATGCCCTTCCTGACGCAACCCTGGTCGCCTCTTACGACACACAGGGATATGGTACACCTATTCTAACCGGGGCATACATCCTGGATAACTTGTCCTACATACTACTAAATACTACTACATTAATAAATGCTGACTGGATGGAGCATTTTTGTAAACTGATTAAGTTGGCACGTTGAGTTGCATGTTTCTTAAGCACTTTCATATTGGCCTCAGGTTCGTCACACACAGCATGTGAAATATCATGCACTGGATTTTTATCTCCACGCTTTAAATAAAAAAGGGGGATATTGCCATTGGCTGTCTGTCTGTCTGTCTCTCCGTCCATCATGCTATCTTCTCTTAAACGGTTGTGCAAAAATTCCCCAAACCTGGTAGTTATGATCACTACATAGCAAGAAGTTTCAAGAGCAGTATCATTTTTTGGTCCTGCACCCTGGAGCAGGGTCAAAAATGTCAAATACCAAAAAATACAATTACAGACACATTTTAAACTTTTTTTTAATGAAATTTTGTATCTACAATCAACATTGTGGGACGCATGAAATATGTAACTATTTTTTTTGGATCTCACCCCTGGTTCATGCCCCAAGGGATGGGGACTTCAGGTCACAGGGGTCAAAACAGAAGATTTTTTTTTAAACTCAAAATTTGAGATTAGGTCATTCCTGGTGGAACTTTTTTTGTTGCCATTTTTCAACTTTGTTTTACGTGGGAAGTGTGGATGTTTGCGATGGCACACCATCAACTTTGCTCGTTACCCTCGCCAGAGGAGAGGGTATTGCATTTGGGTCCGTTTGTTTGTCTGTCTGTTTGTTTGTTTGTAACTTGCAAAATCGAAGATTTTTCAAGCATATTGGTCAGTTGATTTTGTTATTACTTGGCGAATTTTTTTTTTGCCAAGTATGCTGGTCTGTCGTATCTGTGTCTGTCTGTCTGTTTGCCTGTTTGTCACACGATTTTAGGCACGCAGCAGAGAAATACATGCATACACACATATACGTACATGCAGCACATAACGTGCTTCACGTACACACGAGGAGAGTTTGTTTTGTGCATGGACCGTGCCTAATCCGTTCCTCAAACAGTTTGATCAAAAGGAGGAGGAAGATAATAATTTATTTGTCATTGCTTGAAAAATCTTAGATTTTTCAAGTATATTGGTTCGTCGATTTTGTTATTCTGTCTGTTTGTCGGCTACAGGTCACAATTTTAAACCGATCTTCATGAAACTTCAACACATGGTCGAGATTGTCATAAGCAAGAAGCCTATTGTTTTTGAGGTCAAAAGGTCAACAAATTTGTCAAATTTCTAAAGTCTTCAATTTTCATCAGATTGACTAGAAATTTGAACAGGATTTTAATGGCTTACTGAATTCAACCACCCATTATTTTTGAGGTCAACACTGGCCAAAAGGTCAACAACTTAGGTGAGATTTCTAAAATCCTCAATTTTCATCCGATTCACTTGAAATTTGAAGAGTTGCAGATTTGGTCATTGAATTCAACCACCAATTATTTTTGAGGTTTAATTTGTTTTATGGATTTTGCAAGTATCGTGCTCGACATGACGTCGTTGTCTTGTTTGTTTGTTTGTTTGTCAATCGCCTCCGGTCACAATTCTAAACTGATCGTCATGAAACTTTACCAAGTTGTCGAGGTAGTCTCAACTGAGAAGCCTATTGATTTTGAGGTTAAAGGTCATCTTGACGTCAGATTTCTAAAATCGTCATTTTCCATCCCATTGACTTGAAATTTGAACCGGATTTACATAGTGTGTCACTGAATTGGGAAAGCAACTATTTTTGAGGTAAAAGGTCAAAGTTCACCTCAAGATCAAACTTCTAAAATCAATTTTTATCTGAAAAATAGTCAATTTTTATCGGATTGACTTGAAAATGAAACAGCAATTGCATAGTGCATTACTGTATTGAGAAACCAACTATTTTTGAGATCAAAAGATCAAAGGTCAACTCGAGGTCAAACTTCTAAAATCATCTATTTCAATCTGAAAAATAATTAATTTTCATCCGATTGACCTGAGCTTTGATTAAGATTCTCAATTTTAATCTAAATTAAATGGACAATTTGATATATCCTTGGCAACCTTTGGGGAGGGGGATGGATTTTGCAAGTATCGTGCTTTGCACGACGTCTTTTTCTTGTTTTTTTGTCTGCACATAACTTTAGTGTTTTTTCCGCAACCGCCTGTCTGTTTGAGACGTAGGAGCGACTGACTACTCATCTGGAATGTTTTATTTATAAATATGACATCATAGGTCATGTGGTGTGGCAGCCATGTTGGAAAAACAGAAAAACTTTGGACCTGTGTATCTCTGAAACCGCACCAAGGAAAAAATTAAAATTTGGCAGATGGCAAGTACTCCTTCGGAATGTTTGATTTTTTTTTATGATGTCATAGGTGCCTTTGTTATAACGTCATAATTGCATATGTAGAACGCTAATCTTATGAGTATGAAAATTTAGGGATAAAATGGTCCACAGAAAAAAATAATTTGATGATGCCATCTGTCATGTGATTCAGCAGCCATATTGTTTTTTGTTTTTTTTTAAACCTTCAGAAATCTTCTCTGAAGTGGCTGAACAGATCGAGACGAAACTTTACATGTATGACCGCCTATCCATGAGGAACAAAAGGTTGACACATATGACATCATCGGTCACATGGTCTGGCAGCCATATTGGATTGAAGGAAAATATTAAATAATGTTTTCATTGGAACCGCTTAATCAATTGACATGAAACTTCACAATTATGATCTTGTGGTGATGTGGAATACATGTTTTAAATTTCAACTTGATCGGAGGCATGGTCTGGCAGCCAAAAAAATTTTTTTTTTTGATCTGGGTTCGTTTTGATTTTTTAATTGTTATTAAAATTTTTTATATATTATTTAATTTTTGAATAAGGCTCACTTGACTGTGCCTGGATGGGTTTGAGGGTAGAGGAGTATCATCTGAAATGCAAATCCTATCCAGGTTGCTCCTGATTACTCCATCTTTGATTTTTTTTTTTCTTGTTTGGGTTCCTTCTGATCACTCCAATGCAGGACTGTACCCATTTGGTCTTCCATTTGATTTTAATTTAATTTATTTTAATCCCATTCTAAATTCAATTGAATAATAATAAATAAACGTCATCGGTCAGGGTCAGGTGTCCAATCAAAGCGGGGTTGCATCAAAGTAGGACGTCTTGGTACTGCCAGCAGTTGCCGGTCATCTTCCGGTCATCACTGCTAGTAGTTATATTGTGGCAGTTCTAATTATGTCTCATTAATTACATTACTCCAGTACACAAGCACCACACAAAACGCGTCCATGCGAAGGTCTGCAATCTCTGATTGCTCCTTTTCTTGTTCTAATTGTATTGCCTTTATCTGCTGTACATAAAAAATGTTAGGCCCTGGATTTTGCTTGTTACAATATTTATTTATTTATTATTATTATTTTTGTCTTCATCCCGTCTTCTCCAGGTGCTGCCCTGGTTCTCGCAAGGTTACCTTTAGATAAAATATCAATGAATTTGAAGGACCTCTGTGCACTCCAAGTAAATTCACTAAAACGGGTAAGTGTGCATTTTTATTCCTGCAATCTGAGCAAAGCAAATGCACTTTCATTTAATCTTCTAAGCTGTTGAAATGGTATTGCAGAATATGACAATTTTTCTTTAAATGAAATATTATTGGTGTTTTTGCATCACTTCCAGCACTGAATATATGCAAATAGACTTTTAAAAGGAAATGCATGGTTTGATATGAAATGTTTCCATTTGTGCAAGCAACCGTTTTGATGTGCGAACAGCACTGAGCGTGTTATTTAATGTTTTAATTGCTCTTCCTCCCTTCTGAAAGCTTTTAACCTCAGAGATGAGCAACGACGTTTCCAAAGACCCTTCAATATGGCTTGATCGTTTGGCTGCAATATTCAGGTACCATTGACAAACCTCAACTGATATGTAAATTATTTTGTAAGAGATGCTCGTTGAGAGCTTTGCTTAGTTGATTATTTGACATTATTGTAATTTCAGTTGCCTAAAAATAGCCAATGGGACGACTGAAATTTTGATCAAAATGGTTTTGCTTGTGTTCTTTCCTATTGCTCAAGCATATGCAATATTACTTCCTCACTCTCTCCTGTGCTAATGTTTCCTTCATCCAGATTTGATTATGGAAAGTCTGGACATGTAATTTTTATATATTCATGTTGAATACAGCTCTTTGGGCATTGTTTTTATAATTCACCAATTAATTATCTACCAAATACTTTTGAAAATTGCTGGATTACCCAACATCTGTTTGCTTACACTTGTTGCTCAACTAGCATTTAATTAATTTATTTTTAATTTCAATACAGGTTTCGAAGCTCATGGAAGAGCAGAACGAGAGGGAGCAATTGATGAAACACAAAATGTGGCAAATGTAAAACAGTGGGATGACAAGAAATGGATACACCATGCTTTTGTGAAGAGGTGTAAGAAAAAAGTATGAGAAGATTTGAGAAGAAGAGTGGGAACAGGGTTTCTGTGGATGTCATAAAGCTGAGTAATGGAAATTGAAGAGATCTTGAGTTGGCGGTGGGAAACAGACTTGAAATGTTTTTGGGGAGAGTTTGAGAGAAAGGACTCGGAAAGAAGGATTCAGATGTGAGAGGAGAAGGCAATGAATGAATTGAGGTGAACATTGGGTTTAGACTTTGGATGGGGAACACACGTGACTCGGAGGAGCAGGAGCTGGTCAAATATATGAGACAGCAGTTGAAGCAAGACCAGAATCTAGGGGGGGAGGGAGAATCTTAGAAAAACAAACTCCAAGGATGCCAAACTAGCTATGGTGAGCAAGAAGTAGACCCCGAGACTCAGCTTCCTGACGACATTTCAGTGCCTCAACGTGGGGCAAGATTTGAATCAGCAGTATCAGTTCTCAGTAGTGAGCCATATTACTTCGCACTCAGGTGGAAGACTTTGCACACCGTTATCAGCCGAGAATGGCAGAAAATACACCTTAGCCTTACAGAGAATTCTGAGTCAGCAGCCAGCTTTGTAGGACAGCTCTCAGAAGTGATCATCTCAGCACAAATTGTAGCTGAGGGTGAGGCACAGAAGTTCCAGAGACTATCTCGCACAAGGGCTGACCATAGAAATATAATGGGTGATTTTTCTGCCGGTCCTTATGAAGTGACAAAGAATATGGCTCTTTCTTGCACTAAATGACATATTCTAGGTAGATGACCAGTTGCTTATTTTCTCCAGATCGGCAGGGAGGGATGCTGCCGCAGCTTGCCTGGCGAAGGGGTGTGGAACTATCCTGCACAGAGTGGTGTCGTCTGCAGTGTTGCAATGGATTTTGCAGTGATGAAGATATGTCATTGATGTATATCGAGAAAACGATTGGTCCCAGAACACTACCTTGAGGGACATCGGCCTCTAGAGGTACAACATGGGATAATGTTCCATCCAAAGCAACCCATTGCTTTTGAGCGCACAGGAAATCTGATAGTTTAGGAGGGAGCTATGGACACCTTTAGCTGACAGATTGGAAATCACAATATAGTGCCATGCAGAATCAAATGCATGGGAGGTGTCCTTTGAGATAGCCCTTACCTCTTGTTTGAGATTGAGGGTATCCATCCATTGCTCACACGGAAGAAGCAGCATGTCCACGATGAAATGACTGAAATGGAAGCCGAACTGTTGGTTGGAGATAAGGAAGTTAGAGAAACAATGAGTGGCTGAATCATAATTTTTATCTTAAACTCGCAGCAGTTTACTTTTTTTCTGCCATGAATAAAACGTTGTTTTGTTTTAGCGCTCGTTTAATGTCGATCACATATTGGTAATAATTTGATCCCTATGTTACTGCCATGAAAATATTTTGCTGCTTTTATCACTCCGGTTTAGTACTTGGTTTTGCTTAACCAACCATATAGTTCGATGTTGATGGAATTTGGAGCTGACACTGCTGAATAACTATTCATTGTAATGTTGATGTTTCCATCTTCATCATCGTCTTCTACTCAGCTTGATGGCATGTTTGTGCCTTAAAGTTTTTGCAGAGCAAAATTGTATTCAAGCCTTCTTTATTTGATGTGTTATTTCACCTTGCTACTGCATGAGAAAGCATTTCTATAGATGTTTAAAAAAAAAAAAAATTGTTTCGCAACTGAACCGGAATAATGCCCACAAATCAAATATTTTAATAGAAGTGTAATGATGCCAACAAATCACACATTTTAATGGAAGCGCAAAGATGCCCACAAATCAAATATTTTAATAGAAGCGTAATGATGCCCACAAATCAAATATTTTAATCGAAGTGTAATGATGCCCACAAATCAAACATTTTGATAGAGGCGTAATGATGCCATCAAATATTTTAATCGAGGTGTAATGATGCCCACACATCAAACATTTTAATCGAGGTGTAATGATGCCCACAAATCAAACATTTTAATCGAGGCATTATGATACCCACAAATCAAATATTTTAATGGAGGTGTAATGATGCCAACAAATCAAACATTTTAATAGAAGCGTAATGATGCCAACAAATCAAACATTTTAATAGATGGGTGAAGGCAAGGTAAATGGGACACAAAGTGGCCACAGACATGAACATTTCAAAATCAATATATTTCCATGTATCATATACCAAAATGTAAATGAGGGTGTGCTGAATAAGAAAATAAAAAAAGAAAATAAATATAGTTGAAGGGGTCTGAACAGTTTGGGGTGAAGCCGAGGCAACCTTATGCACAGAAATTTCACAAAATGTGTGACCCTCAGTGAGTTTTTACTTTCATTTAGAGTAAAGGCGCTGTCACACCTTGACGTTTTAGCCAGCGTATGGCAAGGTCTTAAAATGTATGTAAAACGCTGGCGAACGCTGAACTATTGAGGTTTTTAAGTTTTGGGCATATAATAACGTGCTGGACGTATGCATCCCGTATTAGTAACGTACACAGAACGTTTTAATCACATATAGATAACTTATACCAACGAATGCTGAGCGTGTTGTCGGCGTTCACAACCTATGCCCAACGATAGTCAAACTTCTGCATAGCGCGGCAGCGTATCGCCGACGATCACGTGGCGTAGGCTATTCATGGGATGCGGCTCGACGATTCAAATCATAACCGCACTAGACATTGAAGTGTGAAGCCGCCGTCACACATTGACGTTTTAGCCAGCGTATGCCGACGTATGAAAAATTTGCCGAACCAAGCTGGCACATGTCGAATACGTTATGGGTAAGTTTTGTATATGTTAAGAGCATGCTGGCATACGTCGTAGTTTTCTGGCATACGTCGTCATACGCCGAGTACGTCGAGAAATTTTCAGCATGTTGAAAATTTCTCAACGCACTCGACGAATGACACATGTTCCGCATACGTTGGCATAAGTTGTAGGCACGCGACACGATCGTTGACACACGTCGACACACGTGACTTGTACGTTACTCATAAGTCGAAACACGTCGAGGTAATGGTTAGTGTCTGTTCCAGACTCCCTGTTTTTTTTTTTGTTTGTTTGTTTGTTTTTTTTCTTCGGTATGACGGTGATGTTGACACTTCGATTTCTAGTGCGGTTATGATTTAAATCGTTGAGCGGCAGCCTATTAATTATATTATATTATAACCGCACTAGAAATCGAAGTGTCAACATCACCGTCATACCGAAGAAGAAAAGAAAAAAAAAAAACAGGGAGAATGGAACACTGACGCTTACCATTACCTTGACGTGTTTCGACTTATGAGTAACTTACAAGTAACATGTGTAGACGTGTGTCAATGATAGCGTAACGTGCCTACAACTTATGGCCAGCGTTATGCGGAACGTGTGAGTCATACGCTGGCATACGTCGAAAAATTTCAAGCATGGAAAATTTGTCTAACACCTCGGCGTACAAAGGCGTATGCCAACGTACTACGAAAAAAAAGCCAGTGTACTACGACGTATGCCAGCGTGCTCTTAACATGTACAAACTTACCCATAACGTATTCGACGTGTGCCAGCGTTTTAGCCAAATTTTGCATACGTCAGGCATACGCTGGCTAAATCATCAAGGTAAAAACCTTGATACCAAGATAAAAACCTTGAAAAAAAAACCTGCAGCAGGTAAAAATAGAATATTACACATATAAATACTTATCTAACACATTAGCAACTGTCAAAAACACTTTATGGACAATTTTATGCATTTTCTGCAGTTTTTGCTGGTGGACTAATTTTAGGCATTTTTGCTATTTTCCCTATTTTTGACAATTTATTTAAAAATAATTAAATGTTATGTATGTTTTATTCGTTTTAAGTGCTTTATTACTCGGTAGTTATGCAAATAAAATTAGAATATATCCATACAATACTTTATGTGAGACAGTAGCAATCCTCAAAAAGTGCTTCACAGAACAATTTTTCCACAATTTCCTTGGGATATATTGCATGATCGCATATATTGGCATACCAAAATTATAGTCCAATAAGTCTGTTAAATAAGTCTCTTGGGGATATATCATACTAGCTGTAACCATAGATGGAGAGATTTAATGCACAAGGCTCATTCATTGTGTAGAATTTTCAGTATAGAGCACCTAATATTGCACAAATAACAAATATGTAGAAAATGTTGAGGTACATGACAGAAAATAACAAGTTAATTATTTTAAAATATAAATCTATATTCTAGAGATGCCCTTACTTACTATTAACATTTTATAACATGTCCTGTACCAACTGACATAAAGAAAATGATTGTAAATATTATATTTTTGAAAATTTTAACAAAATTATGGGGGTAAGTCGGGTGTTGAGGTACGTGACAGAAATGGACTACTTGCCAGTTCACAGCTGATGTATTAAATACACAGCACCAAATACAAGTTTTAGCGCTTGTTATAAGTAGTGTGACTTCTACTTAATATTTGAAAAGTAATTACATGTTTTTAAAATACAATTAAGCTTACCTGTGTGGGCTATTGCGGCATCTATGGATTTCTTTCACAAGCTGATTACGAAGGCATGTCATCTGCAGTGGTTATATTGTCAAAACCATGCTGCATTTCTAGGAAAATTCCATGTGGATGAAAGGTAAAGGCCATAGCCTCCTTCTGGGAGCATTAATTACTACCTGTGCTGCCATCTGATGTTTTATATTACACAAATAAAAATGCCATGTCAAATTTGGCCACTGATTACACTGTAAATGCAGAAACATGGCAATATTCACATGCCTGTAAAATAGTAACCGTTCAACATAGAGCCTCAAAATTTTCAACATAACATCTATTCATATTGGTGCAGATCAAGATTTAATATGAAATTTATATCTATTGAACAGGCATAATTATGGATTTAAACATTTACTTTTGATACCCTAATATTGAAATGTCCCATTTGCCATGCTTTCACCCAGAAGCGTAATGATGCCCACAAATCAAATATTTTAATAGAAGCTAATGATGCCCACAAATGAAATATTTTAATAGAAGTGTAATGATGCCCACTAGGGTGGTAGGGTGGTCCTTATTCCTCAACTTCGGATTTTCTAAGCTCCAACCCCCGGGATTCATTGGAATAGTCGAGAAAACTCTCCTGGTGAACTTTTTTTTCCAATCGGACAACATTTACCCCTCCCTCATCGACCTTGAAGTTTCACCCTGAAAAGAAAAAAAATGTTAGGGGGGCGGTGAGAAGAACGAGTAATACACATTACACATTACACAAACACACAGATCGACGTATCACATCAAAAGAGACGATTGGACATTACAGGAGCGTTTTAAAGTTCAGCACAGGTCGCTACGTCGTCGTTCTAATGTCAGCCACCCCGAGAAACTGAGGCTAAACTTCAAGGTCGATAAGGGAGAGGTAAATGTTGTTGGAATTTGAAATAAAAACACCAGAAGAGTTTTCTCGACTATTCCAACGAATTCCGGGGTTGGAGCTGAGAAAATCCGAAGTTGAGGAATAAGGATCACCCTAATGCCCATAAATCAAATATTTTAATGGGCTGGTTGATACTCCATTCCAGGGTGCTGCTGAAAGTGTTCAACTTTAGTCAGAGTTTAGAAACGGTGGTCTTTCTGTCTGTTTCTGCGTCTGTCCGGGCCGTTTTACCGTTTTTCTTTTTTACCATTTGAGCTTTTTTTTTCAACAAATCTTTTTCATGAGAATATAGAAAAGACATATTAATCATTTGGTCAAAAGGTCAAAGGTCAGCATCACACAAAATCATCAATTTTCATCCATTTGACCTGAAATTTAAAGAATTTGTGTATTGGGTCACTGAATTGGTTGCATATTGGAGCACTGATCATTTCCCAACTCAACCAATCAAAAGTTAGAAGCCATTTTCTTTATTTTTTTTTCCGATAAAAAGGTCAAAGTTCAAGATTGCATAAAATCAATTTTCATCTGATTTTGAAATTTGAGCACGGTTTGCATATTGGGTCGCTGAAGCCTACTACTTTTGAGGTGAAGTGGTCAAGGTTGCCTAAAATCGTCAATTTATTTTGAATTTTTTTTTATAGCTTTTTTTTTGTCATGTTTAGCATATGGAAGAAGCAGAAGACGAAGAGGTCTGAATACAAAGCAGATGCTGACAGGCTTTGCATTTTCAAATGCTTTCTCGTTGTTATTATTATATTTCCAAATATTCTGGAGACACTAATACTCAAAAGCAATTGTTGGATGAGGGGAAAGCAATCTTAATATTCTTTCTGAAAAGACATTCTTTGATACTACAACCTGCTTGAAAAGCACCAGGGCTACAGTTTGTCAGATCCTGGTCCTGTCTGAGACTGAACCCAAAGTAGATGGCTCAAAGGTGAGTACACTGCCTCAGCTATCCTGCTAGCCCAGTTAATGGTTGCTGAGGCTGAAAAAATAGATGCAGTATTTTGCATCACTTCAGGCAAAGTTCGCCAACATGAAGGGCAATCTTGCAAGTGACAAGTTTATATGATTGAATAGGTGTTTGAAGTATGAAAATGACTTTTAATTTTTTCATGTTGAAATGTGGTTTGTCTTTTTTTTGTAACAGACATACTAATCCCATTGTTGAAAATGGACAAGTTCATCCTTGCCAGCTTGTCATCCAGGAGGTGAAATTTAATTGTAACATCCCAAGTTGACTACAATACATGTTTGTTATACTATTCAGCATGGGACAGATTTGTGTGTGATGCGTCTTGCAGATCTGGCCGGTATTGTCTGATACGCTTACCAAAAACCAAGCAGACAACCGCATTGTGGAAAGGTGTTGCCGTTGTCTGCGCTTTGCCATCCGCTGCGTTGGGAAGGGCTCTGCTGCTTTGTTAGACCCTCTTGTAACTCAGGTGGGTCTTCAAATGCATGGGACTTGAACATTGCCAGTAAAGAGTCGGATCAATTATTGGAGAGGAAAATGGATGTTTATTTGCTCAAAAAAGTGATAGAAATGAAACCTTTTTTATTTTCCACATTGTGTCGACAAATGTTTCTATGCACAGAGTATTTTTTTTTTTCATCAACTCGTTATGTTGGGTAGTTTTCAGTTATCTTTTTCTGTGTGCAGATGGTGAGAGTGTACCACACACATCAGCACTCGTGCTTCCTTTATCTTGGTTCAATCCTCGTAGATGAATATGGGTCAGAGGAAGGCTGTCGGCAAGGTCTGCTAGATATGTTGCAGGTATGAACCTTGGCTGAAAGTATCGTCTTCTCTTACTTATTTGTAAAATTGTTCCCTATTTAATGAGTTCAATGAGGGGTATTTAATCTAGAATGCACAACATGAACAGATTGACACCTGTAAATATTTACTTCTGCAGTGATATATTTATTGTAACCAGAATGGCACTCGGAAGAGTGCTATCTACACCAGGCTTTTGAACAGTTTACGTTTTGTATCCCACTGATAGGCTGATTCTGCATCTGGACCTGAACCAAAATGTTCTTGTCACCAACCTAACTCAACTACCAATCTGTCCACAACTTTTCCAATTTGGTATCCAATTTGTCAATTTTGTCATAATCTGTCTGCAACTTTTTGAAATACTGTGTTGTGCTAAATGTCGTTTTGACCCTATCTCTCGATGAAGAAGAATCCCTTAATAATTAAAAAATATGTGTGTCCGGGTCTGGATTCAGATCTTCGATTCACCAAAATCGAATCGGTTTACCCTTGCTGCACACCCAACTTGTCCACCAAGCTTTGTCCGAACCCATCCATAAGATTTGGAGATCGTTTCCTGTGACCTCCAAAACCTCGAAACGAGCGTTTCTTGAGTGTTCCATGGGATAGCACTGCAGGCTATAAAAACGATCACTTTAAACTTTTCAATCAATTGACAACCAGCCAGGTGATAACCAGTGACATACAACAGCAGGAACTTTAAAATGCAATTTATTCATAACCCACTGTTAAAATGCGCTAATATCAATCAGTAACAATTCGATCACAATTCAATCAATAATTCATCAGTGACTGTAAACTTCCCCACAAGAAAGTATAAGTCATGGTCATTGGTCAATGCTTAATCAAAGTTACACGCATATATTTCCAATGCCGTTTCAAATACTTCAACAACTCTTTACTATGGCAGTTTCCTTTGACAAAGGCAACTTTACGTTCACATTTTAATACACCCCCTTTTACCAGGATTCGTGCCGTGACTCAAAGTTAACATCTTGCAGTGTCCGAACATGCAATTAAACCTGCCGTGTCGAATCAAGCGTGCAGATCCTTGAACCTTTTGCCATGTGAGAACAACCGTTTAGTTGAAGCGAGTATGGAAATGAATGGTCATGCAGAGACGAACCTTGCAGGTTAGTGATCCGCTTTGAGTACATTGTCACACAGAGTGGTGTCTCGCTGCTTCTCCAGCCGAACCGTGAGAAGGCACGAGGTGGAGGGAGGGAACGATCTTGTTGAACAGCTGTTAAGGGAAGCACGCCAGCGTGCTGCGTTGGCTCTTCGTGAGCACAACCTATCGGGCAGCAGGAGTGAAACCGTACACCAACCTGGTACACTGGATCATTAACCAGGTCAGTGGTCACTGTGTGATCAATGCAGAGGCTCACGATACCATCGCTGCCCATCTCCCACTGTGCCCAGCACTCCACCGTTCCAAAGCTCTGTACGCTGCAAGAGCTGGATCTCTGGGTCACCTCCAAGATCACCTCCGTGTCGCATCTGCTTCTCCTTCTCCCGATTGCTTCTCGCCTCACCTTTATATGGCAAACTCGCAAGGTCAATCATGAAGCAAGGTGACTTTTTCTGAATCCAAAAATTGACCATTGGCTGAGAGTGTCGTTTTCCATGACAAAACTTTCCCCCAATTCGCTCACACAGTGCAAAGCCCCTGTTGACCAAAGCATTCAGCCTCAACACCAGTCATCTTCAAAGTTCTGTTGACAATCCATCCCAATGTCATGATGCCAATGACGCATGCCGATGTCTGTGCACGAATTCTTTGTCCCACATTGCATCTCATTTAGTTAATTCACTGAAACTCGAGTTGCCTTTGTTCCCAAATTTTCACAATCATGTCTTTAACACAAAACTTAACATTTCCAAACATATAGGATTTATATAGGATTTACTAATCCGTAACAAGATATCCTGCTCACAAGGCTCCGTCGGTATTTTTTTTTTGTGAGATATATACCGGTGGGGTCATACATGGGTATACACTGATTAGCCAAAACATTATGACCACCTGCCTAATATGCTGTTGGTCCTCCGTGTGCCGCCAAAACAGCGCCGACCCACCGAGGCATGGACTCCACAAGACCTCTGAAGGTGTCCTGTGGTATCTGGCACCAAAACATTAGCAGCAGATCCTTCAAGTCCTGTAAGTTGTGAGGTGAAGCCACCATGGATCAGACTTGTCGGTCCAGCACATGCCACAGATGCTCAATCGGATTGAGATCTGGAGAATTTGGAGGCCAGGGCAACACCGTGAACACTTCATCATGTTCCTCAAACCATTCCCGAACAATGGGTGCGGTGTGGCAGGGCGTATTATCCTGCTGAAAGAGGCCACTGCCATCAGGGAATACCATTGCCATGAAGGGGTGTACCTGGTCTGGAACGATGTTTAGGTAGGTGATACGTGTCAAATTGACGTCCACATGAAAGGCCGGACTCAAGGTTTCCCAGCAGAACATTGCCCAGAGCATTATACTCCCTCCACCGGCTTATCATCTTTCCACAGTGCATCCTGGTGCCATCACTTCCCCAGGTAAACGGCGCACACCTACATGGCCATCCACGTGATTTAAAAGAAAACTGGACTCATCGGACCAGGCAACCTTCTTACACTGCTCCAAGGTCCAGTTCTGACGTTCGCGTGCCCTTGTAGGCGCTTTCAATGGTGGACAGGGGTCATCATGGGCACTCTGACTGGTCTGCGGCTACGCAGCCCCATACGCAGCAGGGTGCGATGTACTGTGGATTGTGACACATTTCTCCCGTGACCACCATTAAAATTTTCTGTAACTTGTGCCACATTAGACCTTCTGTCAGTTCGGACCAGACGGGATAGCCTTCGTTGCCTTTGTGCATTGATGAGCCTTGGGCGCCCAACACCCTGTCACCGGTTTGTGGTTTGCCCCTCCTCGGACCACTGTCGGTTGTCTGGCCATAACAATTTGGCCCTTGTCAAAGTCGCTCAGGTCTTTACTCCTGCCCATTTCTCCTGCATCCAACACATCAACTTCAAGAACTGACTGTTCACTTGCTGCCTAATATATCCCACCCCTTGACAGGTGCCATTGTAACAAGACAATCAATGTTATTAACTTCACCTGTCAGTGGTCATAATGTTTTGGCTCATCAGTGTATCAATATTACAATGTTGAAAAAAAAAATAAAAAATTGTATTCAATGGTCCAATGGCCCATGACATATTCATATATGACGTACACACCATTGACGGTAATTTTTCAAAGTATTCCCACATGAAGTCCCCCCCCCCCATGATAGCAGTTATTTTACTTTCAACTTGTATTGAAAATGATTTTGTTTTAAAGAGAGATCAGTATTGGTAACCGACACAGGTCGGAATCCATCGCAATTGCTGTGCCGGTATGACTATCGTGGAATGCTGTACCAGTATCGCTATTGCAGATCACTGACTCTGCACAGGATTTCTGAAGCACATCCAATTCATATAAATAACCAATTGCTTTAAAACCAACCTCGAGGGCAAAGAAAAATGTAATTGCTTGTACGGAGCTGAAGAGCTCGGTTACTGAGGTTTAAAAGTTAAAACCTACTGTACTTACTTCCTGGTACGTCTTGACGTCATACGTTTCACTGTTCCTGTTCCATCTTTAGCTGAGATGCTGAGTGCATCAAAGCTTTATAAATCATGTGCGGTGTTTCAACATTGTAAACACATTTCTTCAATTTGTTGGTGATATACCGTTTTTTTGTTTTGTTTTGTTTTTGGGTTTTTTTCCATAACGATTTTTTTTTTCGGTATTCTGGTAAATTCAGAATATCGATATGGAAAAGTATTTTGATATACGTAACCGGTATATCGACATATCGCTTAGTGGGGGCAGATAACAGCAATTTTTGAGAGGAATCGTGCGAATGATGATACAAGCATCAAATTTGGCACATTTGTTCTCCAGGGGATTCTAATCAAATCTGCCTGATTGGCCATTTGAAAATCCAAATTTTTTTAAAATTTGAAAAAAAAAAAAAAAAAAAAAAAAAGTCAGGATCACGAATCAATGTTGGATGCTGGTTGAGATTGGTGAATGTTTCAGAAACATCATCAAAGACGTTCCAAGTCTGCCATGCAGTTTTCTTCCCTTTACCGCGGAAGGCAGACACGACGTCACATCCAGTGAACACATGGAAGTATGGGATCCATCTAGCTTTCTCAGGCTCTATTGCAGAAACTACCTCATGGACTGGAATCCATCGCACCTTGGCTCCTTGGCCAAAGGCAATCCACATGTTTTCAAGACCTAGTTCCTGTAAGGATGGCACTACAGATATTGCTATGACTAGTACGTCCGTGTCATTAGCCTTAATGATAATGGACTTTCTCCCATCCGTCGTTGCATCCCTGGCATGTACAAATATTCGAGTGTCAGCTTCTTCATGACCACATGGAGACACAGCATCCAGTGACTCCCTTGTGTTGCTGATGGCATCTTCTCCTTTTGTGACAATGACTGTGCTTGTCATCTGTGCTTCACACATCTTTTCCGCAAGGAAGTGAAACAGCTCAATCTTGTTGCTGTCATCTCGAAGAAAGCTTCTCCAGTTACTTGGGGTCTTACTGGTTCCTGTCACTCTTCTTCTGATTCCTTGCCCCCTTTTCGACCTTGCCTCGGACTTCAGACTTGACTTCTTGTACACATCAAACGCTACGTCCACCCTCTCGTACCTGGCACCATAGGATTCCACCTTTGGGATGATGTCTTCTTTAGCATAGTCATCAATTATCTTTGAAGTGCGTGGAGGGAGGTAGGGCATTGATAAGTGCTGAGCCATCAATGATGACTGCATCTCCCCTTGGTTCTCTGTCTGGGATGTTCACTTGCGCTTCAAGAATTTCAGCCAGCTGTGACTTCAAATTTTTTTGAAGTTTTTTTTTTTCTTCAAATTTTTCAAAATTTGGATTTTCAAATGGCCAATCGGGCAGATTTGACCAGAAAGCCCTGCAGAACAGAAATGCCAAATTTGATGCTTGTATCATAATTTGCACGATTTTTCTACTATCTACTACACTAGCTGGACCCTACTGCTTACGGACAGATGGGTGACAACATGATCTCCATCCACCTTCAGTGGCGGAGGTAACTAGCAGGCACTCCCGCCCTACAGGAGGGTGTACTCTTCTCGGCCTCCCTTTGGTGGGCAATGTGTGAGAGGCACAGTCTTGGAAATGCAAGTTTCATATTTTGTTTGTCATTTTTGAAATAAATTTTATTGTCACAACATAACATATACTCCATACCACAAGGTTAAAGGAAGATGATTTGTCGTACTGGCATTGGTTGATGGAGGTTATGCCACCAAAGGTGGCATTGTTTCTCCCACATATCAACTTTGGAGTTTTGGTGACATTCATGTTTGCTCCATTATGTGAAGATTACATAAAAGGTGTCAGATTATATGGATTAAATGTTTCCACTGGAGGGGATAACGATGTATTCCCTCCTCCCCCCCCCCCCACCTCTCCCACCGTACACCTCCCCATCACCCACCACCTCCTTTTGAACAACAAATCCCTTGTATCCATACCTTCCTTCCTTCATGCAGTTACCTTCCATAGTGTGTATATGAGAGTGCATTCATATTTTATCCTTTCATTGCCTCCACCACCGAAGGTGAAGGAGGTTATGTTTTTTTTCCCGTCTGTTTGGTCGCCGAAATAGGTGACCCTTATTGTCAGTAATTCTGTCTGTTTGTTTGGATGTTTGTTTGGATGTTTGTTCGTTTGTCATCAGCATACTTGGTAGTAAACATGGGCGGATTTTGACCAAACTCGGGTGGTTGGTACATCTTATGACCTAGTGCTTTGGAAATTGTGATGGTTGCAAGGGACGCTTTGGTTCCCTAGCAACAACCGAAAAACCTTCAAAATCGGTACCGTTCACGCGAAATCAATTCTGAAAGCCATTATCCCACGTAGGGTTATGAAATTTGGCAGGAACGATCTACAGGTGATGCTCTATCAAATATATTCCAGTTTTTGTGATGTATGGAATACTTTACCCGCAGTGCGCCCTACAATTAGGGTATGCGCGAAAATTGGCAAACATTGAAGGCCCCCTAGCGACCAGGAGAGTGCATTGATACGAATGAAACTTTGCAGGTTCATGGTACTCAATGAGTACTACAACTTTGCCTCAGGACATATTGACCGATTTTGTTTTGGTCAGGGGTCAAAGGTCAATTAGAGCAAAAATCGATAATATGCGAGAGCTGGAGGTGCCTTCGCGCCAAATGATACTCCTAGGGTTATGGTCGAATGGTCATGAAAATTCACACTAATCATCTGGAATACATTGTGCACAAACGATCGAGCCGGATTTTCGATTTAGATCTTTGTTCACCCACAGCACCCCCTCGAACTTTGGGGATTTCCGATTTCAAACCGCATTTTCGGTACTTTTCATTCAAATAGATCCCTATGTTACTGCAGCTGCCACCTATCACACAAGTAGTTATCAGTAGATGGAACTGGATGAGATTTGATATGCATAATCTTAAGGTGATTCCCTATCCGCTATAAGACATCCTATCCATTTTGCTCTATATCTTATAGTTTCCATGTTCGGCGACCCATCGCCACCTACCGGCTTGTCTGTTTGTTTGTCTCTCTGTGTGCAGGATATCTCAAAAAGCTGTGGATGTATCCAGATGAAATTTGGGCGGCAGGTTCGGTGTGACAAGGACGAACTGATTAGATTTTGGTGAAGATCCGGATCCAGATCCGACTACTTGAATTTAAAAAAAGTGATTCTTCACCATTGAAAGACAGGGCCAAAAATGATATATAGCATGATATCTCAAAAAGTTGTGGACGGATTCGGACGAAACTTGGTGGACACATTGGGTGTGTGACAAGGAAGAATTGATTCAATTTGGTGAAGATCCGGATCCGGATCCGATGACTGGAATTTTTTGAGTGCTTCTTCACCATTGAGAGATCAGGCCAAAAACGATATATTGCATGGTATTTCAAAAATCTATTTGGCCCGATATGTTGTCGTGGTTCAGGCATTAGTCTGTCGGGGTAAAGGTACGTGCTATACCGAGTGCCCTTCTAGTTGTGACTGTAAAATTCAGCGAATGCAGTGTTCTTTTGGTGGAAAGACTAGTCATTTCCTGTTTGGTAAATTCCTGTTTGGTAGATTAAAGATTGAGGGTGAGTGTGGTAGCTCAAAAGATTAAGAGAATTGGCGTAAGCCACACAGGACTGAGCCCCATTGATAAATTTAACCACTTGCCATTTTGCTTGACTTTTAGCGGAGCAACAAGTGTGCTTTTGTAAGATCATAAAAAGACGTTTGTTGCGCTTGACTAAATGGAGACAGCATGCATATGAATGCCACCTTCATACCAGATGCTGAATCATCTTGGTCAGTTCACACTTTTGTACAGAGACGTGAAAGGGCATATTTAGTCGTTTGCAGAGATTTGCTTACTTTGTCATTGGGAGCATAGAGAATGGATCTCTCATTTTCAAGGAACTTTGCAAAATAAGCACTGCTTGAGCCTTCAATGAAGTTGGGGAATATAATATCCCATCAAAATGTTTGAGCAAATTTTCAAGGAAGAATGTGAGAAAATCCCCAAATCCAGGTGTGCAAAGCTGATAGACATACCCAAGAAGACTCGAAGCTGTAATCACTGCCAAAAGTGCTTCCACAAAGTATTGACTTGGGGATGGTGGAGGGGGGGGGGTGGTGTTGAATACTTATTTACGCAAAACATTTCAGCTTTTCATTTTTAATTAATTTGTAACAATTTCAAAAACATGTTTTCACTTTGTCGTTATGGGGTATTTTGTATGGATCTGTGCCAACATTTTTTTTATTAAATCCATTTTTATCCCCCGCTGCGTGGCGGAAGGGGGCTATTGTTGTCACCCAGGTCGTCCGTCTGTCCGGGCGTCAACATTTATAGCTGTGAGTGCGATAACTCATAAACTGTTCGCCATATCGATTTGAAATTTGGGTCACACATGAACCACCTAAAAAGGAAGAACCATATTGATTTTGGGCGTGGCCCGATCCAAGATTGCCGACTGGGGTGGCCATCTTGAAAAAATATTTTTTGTAATAAATGGAAAACCGCTTATCTGATTTCAATTATTTTTGGTTGCTACGTTCCTCACCCCTGGGGAACTTTTTCGAGATGATGACCAAATGGTGTCTTGTTTCCAATTCACCTCCTCCCTCATTATCTGGAATATGTATGACCTTTTTCATTCAATGGCGGAGGATTCCCCATCTCTGATGGTATATTTAATTCAAGCTGTAACACAACAAAATGTGAAAAAGTCAAAGGGTGTGAATATTTTCTAAAGGCACTGTATATAGATAGATAGATTTCATTATCTTTAATGGCCTGATTTCTGATCATGTGTTTTGATCCATGTGTTTCGATCCTGGTCATTAAACTTTGGCTATGCTACCACTTCTCTCGGCAATTGGTAGAAGCCCTAAATCTTAAACAGGAGGTTAAGGATGTATTTCTGGGCATTGTGTTGGCTTTTGACAATATTGGGGACACTTATGCTCATCAAGATTTTTTTCCTGTGCCATCCAAGGCCACATTCAATGCCATCCAAGGCCACATCCAAGGCCACTGGCTCACCAACTTGCTCGATGCACACAACCGGCACATATTTCTCGGTCGTAGACGTCTTCCTCCCATTCTAATACAAGCTTGAGTGCCCCAAGCCAGCATCATGAGTTGAGTTCGGGCTCCAATCGCATGCTTCTCAGTATATTTGGAAAGGATCATTGATGCTTGTTTGACAGGTGGGAATGTTGCATCAATGAAGCAAGTCTTGCATACATTCTCACCTTGTCTCTTTGGAAGGATCGTTTAGCGAGTTCACCCAACTACTTGCTTGATCAGCTCCTCAAAGAACATATTCCTCAAACTCTTGAGCCCCAGCATTAACCAGGGCATCCCCTGGACAGATGATTTGTCAACGCCAAGCTACAGACTAGATATCCTCCATCATTCCATGTCCTTTCTCGGCATTCCAAAAGTTCTAAGATTGAGATAATTGCAATAATTCAAGCCCACCAACTTTTTATTTATTTATTTATTTATCAATGCAGTATCCCTTGATTTCATTGCATTTGCTTCATTTGTCTTTCAAGCTGTCTATGCCAGTAAAGTCAAAGTTTTTGGACTGCTTCTTCAGCCATGTCTTGGGTGCTTCACTCAATTCCTCACCATCAGCGAAACTCTGCCACACATGAGACTTCAAATATTATAAAATAAAGTGCATGTGTTCTTCAAGGCCTTTCTTTATGACCGAGTTGGTGCACTCGCTTCACACCTCTCATTTATAGATCCTCTGGAATCCAACGCTTTCAACATTATTGTAATATCCCACAAAATAGAGGCTCAGTCCTGTTGCTTTCTCATCATATACAGTTGCTGCCCTTTCTGTTGTCTTCTGCCTCTCTGATGGTCTTGCTCCCTCTTTTTCAGCCCTCCGCTCCTCACTCTTCCTCCAGGATACATGTGGTCTTCTAGGAACCCCCTCCTTGATAGCCTTTCAAAATCTCAGCTTGCTTCCCATCTCCACTTGTTTGTGCCGCTTATCTTTCACCTGTAGAATCATTTTACTGCATTAGTACAATACAGTCCCACTCTTCCATCCAGGGCTTCAATACAACAGGTTGTGATTATGTCACGCATCATATTCCAACCCAATCCGTGATCTTTTCTGCCGCTCCCACACTCACCCCCTCTCATTAGTGGGTAACTTTATTTTTCTTTCCTCTCTTCTTGTTCTCATTTTAATCCACCTGCCTGTTTGTGCCCCATTTTTTTCCCCCAAATCACCCCCAATGTCATTATTTTACCCTGATACTCTCCTGCCATCTGCACTTTGAGCTGAGATTTTGTATATATAAAAAAAAATCTCACTGTTGGCCTTGTTTTTTGTGCAGGGCAGAATGTGGTATCATCATCTCATGCACTTGAAACTCTCTGTGGAATGGATTATGTCCTTAGAATGGAGGTATAATTGTTCATTGCCATCTTATATTTGTTCTAGGCCTTCTGTGTTCCAACCTTCTCCCTGTTGGACCAGCCAAGTGGATTGCGGAATCATCCGGACACTGTGGATGACTTATTTCGCTTGGCGACCAGGTTGGGGCAGTTCGTTTTGAGCTCTCAGTTGTGCAATACTTACTTGTTGCGATCAGACAGTGTTGTCATTGATTGAACAAAAACCATCGTTGTTATTTTGGAGGAGGAGTTGGCATTATTCTTTGTGTAAAAGAAGGTAAATATTCAGATGCTGAACAAAGAGTGAAAGATTTGTTTTTCATAAACAACTTATTCAGGCCTTGAATACATGACAGTGTGTTTTATTGATCGTAGGATGATGTACAAATCAAAATGCTTTGCATCAAGAGCAACATTTTTTTTTAACTTTTTCAGGTTTATCCAGCGCAGCCCATTGACTTTGCTTCGCTGTGCTGCCATGCTGGCCATCCTGCAGTGCGCTCTTGCTGCAGCTACACTCGACCATCGTGATGCTAACTGCAGCGTCATGAAGTTCCTTCGGGACCTTGTCCACTGTGGGATTGTTAACGACGTGAGCCGACACCCCAAGCCACTCTGTGCTGACGATTTTCTCTTCCCTCTGCCCATACTTTGTCTTGTCGCACAACTTGTGTTTCCGTAAATTATATTGTTACCACAAAGGAGACAAGGTGGGCTTTATTTAAAAATAGATTATTCACTATTATGTTGTTATCCTTGTTTGTGAAAATGTTGCATTTGTGATTTGTATTTGTGTGTGATTAATTTGCATATATGCAAGTCTCATGCTAACACACAAAATAACTGATAATATACTTCTTTTAGTCATCTTCTTTTGCAATTTAAATCCTGAATTTTTTTTTTTTAATATTTGGTGGGCATTTTTCTTTACAGGAGTGAGGCTCATGGAAGAGCAAGGTTTAACTGACAGTGGGACAAACATCAAGGGAATTGAGAAACAGGATAAGAGGAGAAGGAGGTGGGGAGGAAACACTGAAACTCACAGGGAAAATGGTTGGGTTAGGAAAGGTTAATGGGAGTAATAAAGTAATAAATCATGGATCCCAATTGGAGAGGACAAGAGATGGTGGTGCACTGCTTGTTTGAAGTCCTGGAGGGAAGAGTGAGACAGTACAGCCTCTGGAAGGTGGTTCCTGCATCGATGGGATAAGTGAGGAATAAAAGAGATGAGGTGTTCAGTCCACCTGGATTTTTGAACCTCAACAAAGAAGAATGCATGCATCCTGGAGTTGCTTGGGAGTGGCAAAGGACTGAGAGAGCAGAGGGAGCAATTTTGGAGAATGGATGGGAGAAAACGGAGACCACTTAACCTGCCTGTGATGTGAGAGCAACAGACCTGGTGCCTCATCACTGGAGATTCCAATAATTTTGAGAGCTTTAGATTCCACAGAATCTAAGAGAGACCGATATGATGCTGGGATGCCTGCCCATAATGGAGAGCAGTACTGCATTGAGCTATGGAAAAAGCCTTGTAGACTGTGAGTAGCTTTGATTTTCCAAGGAAAGACTCAAATCGACAGAGCATGCCCACTCTGCAGCTGGCTTTGGAGGCTAGCTTTAGTATGTGGTTGGCCCAGGAGCAGTCATGGCTGCTGGTGAGACCTGCAAGTTCAAGAGGCCGAACGTCTTCCAGTGGCTGACCATGAAATATTGAGCTATGGACAAAGGCCTAGTCAACATTGAGTAGCTTTTATTTTCCAAGTAAAGACCTGGATCGACAGAGGATGTCTTGTCTGTGGCTGGATTTGGTGGAGGCGAGCTGTGCTATGTGGTCAGTGCAGGAAAGTTCATAGGTGATGGTGAGGCCTACTCTACCGGTCAAAAGCTTTAGAAAACCCCCATTATTCCAGTTTTTACTGAAATTTAAGCAGTTTAATGTTTCAATGGACTCTGAAATTAAAGCATAGAACAAATAAACAATTGCAGATAAAAAAAGAAATCATGGAATCGTTTTGTTGACCAAAATTTAATCTAAATTTTGCACTCATCAAAGTAGCCACCTTTTGCAGAAATAACAGCCGAACATACTCGTGGCATTCTTTCTCCAATGGAAATCAAATATTGTTTGGAAAGTTCTTCCCAACACTGTTGCAGAAGTTCCCACAAATGTGTTGCACTTGTAGGTTGCTTTGCTTTCACCCTTCTGTCCAGTTCATCCCAAACCAGCTCGATGGGGTTCAAGTCTGGAGACTGTGCTGGCCATTCCATGATTGGAAGCCTACCGTCTTGTTCTTTTCTTCTAAGGTCGTTCTGACATAGCCTGGAGGTATGTTTTGGGTTGTTATCTTGCTGTAGGATGAATCCCTGACCAACTCAGCGTGGATCAGAGGGTATTGCATGGTGCTGCAAAATGCAGTGGTAACGTTTTTGGTTCAGGGTGCCAGTCACTCTGTGCAAGTCGCCGACTCTAGATCCAGCAAAAGAGCCCCAGATCATCACGCTTCCTCCTCCATGTTTGACGGTTGGTGTCACACACTGAGGAACCATCCTTTCGCCTACTCGACGGTGTACAAAAACCCTGCGTGATGAACCGAAGATTTCAAATTTTGATTCATCGGTCCATAAGACCTTCTTCCAGTTTTCAGTAGTCCACTGGCGGTGCTTCATGGCCCAGGCAAGCCTCTTTTTCTTATTTTGCCATCATAGCAATGGCTTTCTTACTGCCACTTGACCTGTCAAACCTGCAGCTCGAAGTCTTCTCTTCACAGTTGAAACTAAGACTTCCTTACTTCAACCAGGGTTAAGCTGTGCTTGAAGCTGCTGTCCTGTGAGCCACCTATCACGCAAGCTGTTGACTCTCAGAAACTTGTCTTCTGATTGTGTTGTGGCTTTGGGTCTGCCAGACCTCTTCCTGTCAGAGTTTCCTCCAGTTTCCAAGTGCCTTTTGATGGTGTAGGGAACTGTACTCACTGACACCTTGGCTTCTTTGCAATTTCTCCAAAGGAAAGACCTACACTTTTAAGGGTTATAATGGTCTGTCTGTCTTCCTTTGTTAATTGTCTTTTTCTCGCCATTCTGATCGCAATATACTACTTCCTGCAGTGCAATATTGTCCAAATAATGTTTCAGAGGGTATCGCAACACAGTCTGTTCCAACACTGCTTTTATACAGACAGAGGGTTTGTGACTAATCAAAAAAAGTTAGGACACCTGTAGGAATTGTTTGCATCAACTTTCAAGGCTTAATTTACTTCCATTGCTGCAGAACAGCTGCAGTTGCTAACCCATTACTTGTTCCCTGAAAAGGGCCTTTTTTAACAACTCTGAAATTTACATTATTTTTCAGGTTATTCACTGGACTTGGACTGCTTAAATTTTAGTAAAAACTGAAAAATGGGGGTGTTCTAAAACTTTTGACTGGTAGAGTATATGTATATATATATATATATATATATATATATATATATATATATATATATATATATATATATATATATATATATATATATATATATATATATATATAGATATATATATATAGATATATATATAGATATATATATAGATACATATATATATATAGATATATATAGATACATATATATATATAGATATATACAGATACATATATATATATATATATATATATATATATATATATATATATTCAAGAGACCGAAGGACCAAGGAAATCGATGGGTGTTTGTTTTACTATCATTCCGGAGTGACTGTTCGACCAAGATTTTCAATGACTGAAGGAAATGTTCTATTTATCATAACAAAGTCGAACCAGGCACAGCAAATCCTGCCCATTTAAGGCATAAAGTTATTTTGGGGATCAAATTTAAATTTGATACATCCTTAACCTGAATGTTGATTATAAGGAATAGAATAAGGAATATTTTAGTCTTAGTTTGAAGTCAATTAAACCATTTTTGATGAAGTTATGACCATAAAATGATTTTGACCTTTCAAGGTCATGGTGTCAAATGAAAGCCAATAAAGGACTTGATATATGTCTTCCATAGTAAACACGCATATTCCTAACCTTTTTTGATTTATAATGGAAAATTTGTAATTTTGACCGACGACCATGACCCCCAAAACTCGGACCCTACCGATCTTCACAAATATGCATTTTTCACTATAGGAATGGGTAGGATTATAAGTGACAAATAGAAGAAAGTTCACTATAAGCTTAGTTTGAAGTAAATCAGATCATTTTGACGAAGTTATGAGCGAAAAACGATTTTGATCTTTTCGTGACCTTGACCTTTGATCCAATTGGACCCAAAAGTTAATGGGGTCGTCCAATGTTCATTGCCCACCTGTGGATTAAATTTGATAGTGTTTGCTAAAGCCGTTTTGCCGTAAAGTTGCTAACAGACTGACAAACAAACAAACCGGACGATTACAATATCCTGCTCTCTCTCCCTCCATTGGGCAGGATAATAATTTCCATATCAGATGCAGCTGCTGTCTCCCTAGCAGAGGGATGGGGGTACTGTACAACACAATGTGAAGTTATCTGCAAAAATGAAGAGATAATTTTCCAACGCATTGGAGAGGTCATTAATAGACATGAGGAACAAGACTGGGTCCAAAACACTGCTTTGGCCTTTGAGAATTCCAGACACCTCTCAAGAGAGGGAAGGAGAGGTTTCCATTGATGGCAGCATGTTGACTGCATGAATGGAAGAAGTCATAAATGCAGGAATGAAGGTGGATGGGTTCAAAATATATAATGTAGTTCTGAAAGTTACGTATTGCTCCTCAGAAAGGATTCGTTAAGAATCAACAGTCTTCAAAATATATAATGTAGTTCTGAAAGTTACATATTGTGTGCCGAGTAAAGCAGGATGCCAGACCTTGTCCAATGCCAGAGATATGCCCAGTGAGTCTGTCCTAACCTCTTGCTTGATATTTAGGAATTCAAACCATTGCTTGGAAAGGAGCAGAAGCATGTCCCGAATTAATTGACTGGGATGGAATCCAAACTGATGGTCAGAGATCAGACTGGAAAAAAAGGAAAGATTTGAGACTTGACCTAAGCTGTAGTGATAGATTGCATGAATTTGGTTGTAATTGTCGGTAAGCTTACCGGCCTGTAGTTGATGGGATGTTTTTGCACCGTTCTGCTGGAAGGCAGTGATGTTTGCTTAGTTCCTTGCAAGGGGGTGGTCGCCAAAGGAGGACAGACTGAATATGGCATATAGACGGGAAGCAAAAATGGCAGATCAGGATTTGAGAACATGGGTACTGATGCCAGCTGGGCTGTTCCTGAAGCAGAATCAAGTTGGACTGAACTTTCTATCCCTTCTCTGGTGAGAAGGACGCAGACATTAGTAGACATTGCTTGTGTTGGGGGTACGATGAGGCCAGAATCAGATGGATTGGGGATGTGACATTTGGAGGCAAAGACAGAGTTTATTCATTCTGCCTTAACTTGGGCAGAGTCTGCATCCTGAATTGCCCTTTGAGGAGAGGGATGGGATGGTGGGGGAGAAAATATCAGAGACAGACTTGACAAGGCACCACCACGACTTGTAGGAAGGAGTCTGTTTTGACATTTTGGCAATGAGATTTGTAAGATGATGGTTTCTGGCTTGCCTTGCGATAGGGACAAACTTTTAACTATCCTTATGGAAGGAATGAAAGCTTTCCCGAACTCAGGATATCTTTCCAAGCTGCTTGACTGCAACCTCCTCCCTACATGATTCAATATACCATGGTCAAGAGGATGGATGGGGAAAAACCACAGATGGGATGGGCTAAACCCGTACATGAAAGAAAGTAAACTTTTGTGAAAGTATTGCACGGTAGCATCAATATCAGGTGTTGTGGATATGGTGATCCAATCTTTTGTGAGAGGGCACATTGAAGTGATAGTAAAATCACTCAATTGTAGAGGCAGTGCACAAATTGAATTTGACAACAAGGTGGGATTAAAAAGCAATTTCTCTTAAAACCTTGACAAAGTTCTGATCTCAGGCACCAATCCTTCCAAACCTGCAAAATGTAGTGGCAAGCAAATTCAAACACATCAAGTGGAGGATGACAAAGAATAATAAAGGTATTGCTGAGGGGGAAAAGAAGCTATTCTAGAAATATTTTGCTGACAATTTTGACAATAGTACTCCATATGTAGGGATGGGACAGGAAACAAAATGACTGCCCAATCAAATGTGTACAATATAATATGCTGAAAAGCTACTTTAGAGTGCAGTGATGACCTTTAAAAGCCATACTTTTTATTCTCAAACGTTTTCATAATTAGCAAGAATGAAAAAAGGCGTCAAAATGCATCACTAAATTACCAAATCGCCAAATTGTTCATCCACCGAATTGTTGATAAATGTCATCCAGCCTTCACACAATGGCTAAAGGTGTGCCATTCCTTCCTCCCTTGTCTCGTTGTTTGTTGGGGATTCCATCCCCACATGTTTGTTTTTTTTTCCATTTCGTTTTTTCAATCTTTTTTATGACTTGTGTATACAGTCTATGCATATACAGTAGCGTAGTGAGTGCCTGGAGCCTAAGGTCAAGACTAGTGCCCAAAATGGTGGAGGGGAAGGGTGAGGTCAAGGCAGAGGAGGGGGGCTGCACGTCTGGGAGTCTCAGATAGCGCTGTTGGTACTCACCACTCTTCCCATCCCCTTTTCTTAATAGATATAGAAAAGAAGATATAAAATGTTGGAACCTTTTATTCATTTAATTGTTGATTCAGTCTCTCAGCTTATAGTCGGTCACCTTGGCTCTCAACCTAATAAGTATGTAGACCTACAAATCACCTTCCTTTTCTGTGCATAACCACTCAAAGCTTCACTGGACAACTTCATAAGAAGAGATTTTGACGCTGCGCTATAATTACCAACTTGCTGATTTCTTCCACCAAAATGACTGCATGTCTGGATGCAACGGATTTGTAAACAATTGACAGTTCAGAATATACTATATATATATATATATATATATATATATATATATATATATATATATATATATATATATATATATATAGTATATATACTGTATATAGTATATATACTGTATATACTGTATATACACACACACACAGTATAATATTTTTTATTTTTTGGTCCCACTTTATCTTTTTGATTTGTAGTCACTTGTTTCCTTGTGTGAAGAAACATGCATTTTATGTGTTAAACAACAGTTAACATGTTCAGATGATTTGCCACACATGTTGTAATGCATATTTAAAGATTGTCCATAACATCTCCTCGTCTTGTTTGTTGTATGCCCGTCTTTAGCATGAGAGCGATTTTGAAGCACGGCGGGAGCTCGTGTCTTCAATACTAAGTCAGCACGGTCAGGTGTTGGTGGACCGCCTCTTGCAGGCCGCTTGCTTTTACCTACCACCTTACAACCTGCCTGACCTTGCAGAGGTCCTCTGGGAATTGGAGCTGTTTGACAGGCCTGTATGCAATACATAATGCATCTCTTATGGCTACTTGATTTTTCTGTTGTTTGTAAGTGGTGGGATATTTCTCATTGCCTCCTTTTCATGAGCAGCATTTTGATGCCCTTCCCAAGATACCTTGGTGACATTAATAGATGACCATAAACTAGAGACTTGTGTCACTTGTCAACCAGACCAAGGGTAGACAAAAAAAAAATTATTTTTATTTATCATCAATAACCCTTCTTAGTTTACACTGAGCGACAACAATGCTAATTCTCGGATTAACTCAGGTCCAGGAGCTTCGAATCCAAATCCATAATACAGATGCCTTCAGTTACATTTTAACTCGCATCCTCTTGCATGCCAGTCCAATTTGAATTTATATCTTTGGCCTATGGTGTGAAAATGATGCTACAGCCACACCACCTGATCCATACCACTTGGTAATCATTGCTGTGGACTGGTAGTCTTTTTGAAAGTAAAATGTTTTTTATATTACTTAATTTCAGTTACACTTTTATTTTTTTACCATTGATTCAAAAATTGCTGCCTTGTTCTCTTGATGGAATAAAAAGGGTTCACTTTCTTAGCACATGTTAAAATATCAAGTTTCCTAAATCTCTAAAGTCCAAGGGCTGAATTTACAAGAGGTTTTTAAGAGAGACACATGTGGAATCGCTAATCGTGCGATGATCACCCGTTCAAAGTTAATCGCCAATCACCGAAGAGTGATTATCCAATGCGTGATCAAAACGTAATCACAGGTGTTTAAATATCAAAAACTTATTCACGTCGCAAGGGCATGTTTTAGAGTGTGTTTAAAAACTTGAAGCAAGCATTGCATGGTTTATAATTGGTAGTTTATATGGGATGGTGAATATGGATGTGTTTGGAGTACTTGAATTATCTCAAGAGGGGGCAGAAAAGGAAAGGAAAAGGGCAGTTCGCCAGTGTGCATTGAGAATTTTCGAGGATCGACCTCTGGAGAAGTGTGACAATCTCAAATTTGTCTGGCGTTACACACTCGAAACAATAATTTCGTTGGTTGCTAAATGTAGTGCAAGATGACCTGGATCAACCTACGATGAGGAGCAATGTGCTGAATCCCCTCCAACAATTGTCCGTGGCGCTGCAGCTCTATGAAAGTGCATCATTTCAATTGGATGTTGGAGATGCATGTGGTGTTTCACAGGCTAAACGGCTGTTTAGGTGCACACAACTAATTGGCTGTTTATCTCCCTTCGTAAATTGCTGTCTCGGCGGGCGATTAGCTGTGCACATACAATGATGTTTTTTGTCACCGTTTAAGGGTTAAGCATGTCTTAGCAAGACGCTCGTTAAGTGCCTTTCTTAAATTCGGCCTTCGGACTTTATTAAAATATTCCAGCGAAAGAGACTTGGAGTGTAAAAATGCTTCAGAGATCATGTGACAGGAAACTTTAGAGTGTGGATGTATAAATTGAACTCGGGCTTCTTGATGCATTTCCAATTTTCATGTCATCCCTAAACTGACAACAGAACAGAAGTGTAACTTGCATAGTTATTACTTATAGTGATTGTATTTGATTTGATGATACCTTTAGACCACTCCTAATGTTTGTTTGTTTTTTCTACTTTTTTTTTGTGTGCTTTTATTTTTTTTAATTTTTGTATGTGTGTATGCATGTATGCAGTCTTTCTGCCGCTGGTTAGAACACTCCCTCAAAAGCTTGCCAAAGGAAGCGACAGGTGGAGCAGTTGCTGCCACACACAAACAACTGACCGACTTCCATAAGCAGGTTACAAGGTGAATGGTACATGGTGTGTGTCATGGACTCTCGTTCCTTATTTGTATTATGTCCATCGAAAACGTTATGCAAACGGTATTCGTTGCCACCCTCTGGCAGAAGATTTTCCTCATTGTACACTTAAATGTTTGCTTGGTGTATGCAATCCACGACTTTCAAAATGACGTAATCCACCCCAGAATGCTCGGCGTGCATGCGCAACCCCCCCGCCCCCCCCCCGAGCAATGGGGGACATTGCCAAGTAATATAACAACTGTGAAACTACAATTCCAAAAATCCATAAATGTCACGAGTGGAAACCCTCACATAATTTCCTTCTCTTTTAAACTCGATCTCTTGGACCTCGGACACCGGCTGGGACCCAAAAATGTTCCACAGGTTTGGTGGGGCTCGCCCCAAAACTGATGATGTAGTTTGGGGGTGGACAGGCAGACACATTCCTGCTTTATAATATAAATGCCACTGACAAAATGTGTTTTGACATTAAATACCTTAAAAACTCACCAGATGCATTGTTTGTAATTGTTAAATAAGACGAGTGCAAATGTGTTTTTGTGTGGAGGTTACAAATTGAAGGGAGGGACGATGGGAGGATTCACTCAGATTGCTGGCCGTGCCAATTGATGTGAAACCTGTCCTTGTTGGACATGCTGAGGAAATATGTTTTGTCAAAACACAATCTTGGAGCTTCCCAGCTTCTGTTATGTTTGCTTCCCAGAGCACAAGGCACTGACTGCTGTTCTCACAACGGTGATTTTAATCTCTCCATTTCTTTCTTTGTGTAATCTAACACGATGTGACGCGACGCACAATAATTGTGAAGATTTTCTTTCCTGGTTAACCTTTCAGTCACATCACATCACAGCAGTAGTTTATGATTATTTGTTTTCCCATCCTGTGTGGCCCACTCCATTGGCTTTCATTAACCTCCGCCATCTTCGAAGATGGATGGAGGTTACTGTTTTCACCCCTTTCTGTTTGTTTGTTTGTTTGTGAACAGTATTACGGAAAAAACTGCTTGACGGATTTCGACGAAACTTGGTGGGGGGTTAGGTATGGTCCAAGGATCATGCCATTAAATTTTGGACTTGGTCTCCCCCCCCCCGCCCAAAAAAAATTGTTACCCCCCCCAAAAATAGAGAATTTTTTTTGCATTTCTACATGTTTTAAGTGATTTCCAACCCCCCAAAAAAATTGTTACCCCCCCCCCCCAAAAAAAAATTTAGAGAAAAAAAAAGTTTTTTTTTTGCATTTCTACATGCTTTAAGTGATTTCCAAACCTCCCAAAAACTGTTAGAGAAAAAAATATTTTTTTTGCATTTCTACATGTTTTCAGTGATTTCCAACCCCCCCCCAAAAAAAAATTGTTAGAGAAAAAAAATTTAGAGAAAATTTTTTTTTTTGCATTTCTACATGTTTAAAGTGATTTCCAACCCCCCCCCCAAAAAAAAAAATTGTTAGAGAAAAAAAAATTTTTGCAACTTTTTTTTCAACAAAATTTCGATTTCTTTTTTTTGCATTTCTACATGTTTTAAGTGATTTCCAACCCCCTCCCCCCCCCAAAAAAAAAATGTTGGAGAAAAGAACTATAACTGTCAGCACTGTTGACATCATATTTAATGAATAAGATATAAGGTTCACTTGAGTGACCCAGCAGTATTGGCGGCGGAGGTTTTGCACTCTCCTGAGTGCTCCCCCTCTAGTTTTAACTCCATTGGTCCGAACAAGATGGTGCTGAAGTGGCTCACTTTCTGTTAAGCTGTATAATCTGGTTTTGATTATCTGCTCAACTATAAACTCAGATTCGGATGGACAGAGAGAGCAATTGATTTCTGCACAAACTACAGGTGGCACTTCATCAACCTTATAGAATGTCACCCACACTCCCTCCTCTACCCTACGCTCCTCCCTCCCTCCCTCTGCCTGCCACCCCCAGAAGTGATGCTCCCTCTAGTTCAGACTCCTGGGCCAATATTCATACGATACAACAACAATTTGTATTATTGAAATAATTTGCTACCTATCTGTGAAAGTATCATTGCCACCTGCTATGTCTCACTGCCAAGTTAGCCCCCACCCCCCCTCCCCCTTTCCCTCACAAACTTTAATCCACTTCACTGTCGTATATTTTGTTGCTCATTTGGTCTTTTTGTGTGTGGCTTTGTATGCATCATTCATTTTGAATTTTTTTTTTCAGTCTCATATAAATCACTCATGCTTACTTTTGAATGAACACAAGTGTGGGGATGTTCTTTTCTTTTTGGACTTGAGTCTGACTGTGACCGTGATACGTGGCAGCTATCTTTTTATTATTGTTTTTTTGAAATCCTGCTTTTCCTTCTTCACTCGATGCCACCATTCCTGATATTGATATTCACTGTGCAAATATAGTATCCATTATGGAATATCTACTTCCTTATGGTCGGTCAATCATTGAAATATTTCTCCATAATAATATTAGTGACCAATCCAAAATCAAATATTGAACCTTCCTTATTGCTGGCCTGTGTGCTTCAGTATTTCCTCTCATAATCCGAATCTTGTTACTGGTGGAGAGGAAAGAGGAAAACCTTTTTCTTTGCTTGCATCGGCCTGTTTACTTCTCCAGATGAGTGATTGGACAAAAGCATTTTTTCTTTTTAAAAATTCTTTCGTTTTTGCTTCACTTGAAATACTTTGGTTCAAATTTATTGTCGAGAGGAAGTGAAAAGCCAAGCACAATTCAATCCTTGGCTTGGCCTTTTTCATGTTCTCATTTGAGTACCAGGTTCGAATCTCATTCAATGTCCTTGTGATTCCCAAAAAGGTATGCTGTCTCCAACCGATCCTTGTCCTGTGCATGATTTTGAGTTCTACCATATGGTTCGGCTCACTGTTAAAAAAAAAAATCATGAAACTTGACATTGTTGATCAGGTGATTAACTCCATGCCAATGATGTGTCTCACCCGCGATGGCAGCTGTATCCATGATGTATCATCTCTTGAGCACAGCTGTTCTGCAAGTGAAAATAGAAATACAATGTACAAGTTTTCCTAAAAGTTTGCAACAGGCCAACACCGATCATTTTGAATAGAGTAGCCACAGAGCTATTATTCTGAGGTCATCGTTTGTAGTTTTAACTGCCAAACTGCCTCTGAGAATACATATCTGAGCCTACACTTTTGTCGAAAATACAAAGGCTTTGGCCTGCCTTAAACTGGCAGTGGAACCTTCACTTCTACAGTTGTAGCCGTATGGTATAAATTATTTTTAATCTTTTACCTTGTGCTGATGTTTAATGTTGCTGCTTTCCTATGCAGATAAGCTGTCTTAAACTATGCACAACTTTTGCACAGCAATTTAATTTTTAATTGCATGATGGTGCCACTGTGCTGGAGATTTTGTTACTCGATGCTAAAAATGCACTTCAGTCATCTCTGCTACCATCACTTGCTCATGGCACGTGCGGTTGTGTGCCATTCACAATGCCCACTTGTTTGCTGGTCAAAAATGTGCCACATCTCCAGCCACAGGTCTCAGAACACTGTACGCATTGTACGACTCACAATGCAGCTTAAGAAAGCTGACGTGCTTGGAACTTCCAGGTAGTTGACTGTGAGATTAAAAGCGCCCTCAAGCTAAAACTCACGTAACTGTCCGAGCTAGATTTGGATGATGTGATGTTTGCCAGTTCGGAATTTCTGTGACCTTGTGCCTCAAACCCTAAAGCAGCTCAGCAGTGTCCAAATGTCTTTCTCCAGATTTTGTGCAGTTACAGCATATCCGCACCGTTTGTTTACTCAAGATTCCTTTTGTCTTCACCCTCCTTCCATCAGTAGAGCGCATACCTCCACCAGACAGAACAGTTTACATTTTGTATCCCATTGTTAGGCCGGATCTTAACCCAAATCTTATCGACTTGTTTTTGTTACCAACCCAACTCATCCATCATTTTTGCCAGAATCCGTGCACATTTTGAAACATCATGTGATACTGTATCTCCTTTTTTGTCCCCGTTTCTCAATGATGAAGAATCACTTGTAAAAAAAAAAAAAAAATTCATTACCGTTTCTGGATCTTCACCAAAATCGAATCAATTTGTCCTTGTCACACACCCAACCTGTCTATTAGGTTTCGTCAAAATCTGTCCATAACTTTTCGAGATATCCTGCTCACAGACAGACAGAGCTGATAAAAGGGAGGGTTCCAGTTTCTTCCCAAGGGGCTGGGACTGTACTTGCTGTGAGGTGGTGTTGCTCCTTAAGATCTGTCCTTGCAGGAAGTCTGTTTCTGAGCTGGACATCAAGCTGTTGACATATCATTTGAAGGACTATTACAACATTGTCATTACATTGCAAATGAGGTCGACCTATTGGACGAGACCATCATGAGACTGGTTCTTTCAAGGCTCCAGTGATTGATTGATACATGCTACGTGATCACATAAGTACAGACCTGAAACGGGTGGGCGTTCTGTGCTGTCACACAGATCCTCGTACACATAATCACAATAACAGCCTAAAACTTCGATGTGATGAATTCTTGATGTTTCAGGCATCCAGCTTCCTTTCCAACTCAACAGAGAGAGTCCTCCTTCACCTCATACATTAGGATGAAAATAATCAAATTGTTCGGGTTCATTTTATTTTTCCGAGAGTCTAATTTCATTCCAGATATGATTTGGTGCAGGAAAGCAGATGCAGTGTGTGCAATGCAATACTGGATATCTGCTTTGTTTTCGGCAATCTGAAGTTGAAAAGCTGCCAAAGTAAAGAACCTTTCCACACTTCGACTTGGTGGTCATCCACAAAGGGGGGAAAGTTTGGAGGGGGGGGCTCTGGAGTGGGGAAGAAGTCACTCAATCCATGAATTTTTGTCTTCTCCCAGCTTATGCGGATTATAAATGGCTTTCTCTCTTCATTTATCACGAGGGCAAAATTGATCGACTTGATGATCTCTGCTAGAATGGCCACACCATTTGTATCATCCACATTTGAGAGGTGGATACGACCAAAGGTAGTTTCACACGTATTTCGGCTGTTGCTCTGCCCATAGCCTAACAGTCATTGGCTGTATTGAAACTGGTGGTTGCAAATGCACAGCTGTTTCAGACACCACAATAACTCTCAAAATTAATGGAAGTTAGCCCATTTACTTTGACACAGGAAACTGTGTGTTGCTAAGAATGAGTTTGAGCATGACGATCAACTTCGCACTCTGAATAACTGGTGATTAAGTAATTTACACAGGGTTGGGCTGTCTCCACTCTTGACAGTATTTATATATTTTTTTGCCCATTGTAGTTACCACTGATAAAGGTGACTGCGACTTTATAGCCACGTAGCATGTATCAATCAATCACTGGAGCCTTGTTTGCTGTTTGGATTGAAATAATAGAAAAGGCTGAGGTGTCGCAGAATTCCTTTGATCATTACCCCATGCACACAAAGTGAAAAGCGGGGTTAAGCAATTGGTTATAATGTCCGTTTGTCTCTCTGTCTGCCTGTCTGTAAATGTCAGTTTATGATCAAGGAACAACTTATTTATATTGACTAATATTTTGAACATTAATTGGACCATGAATAGGAACACAACTTTGCCGTTTTACCGTACTTTGGTTTGAATTTGTCCCGATCACACATGTGCAGAGGAGTGAGATTATATTTTTACTCTGTCTGCCTGCTTGGCAGTCAAACAAAATTGAAAATCATTCCAAACAGGAAACGTATTGTTTGTAAAGATGTTATAAAGGACACAAACAACTCCTCCATTGTGTGCGGCACACGGCTGCAGGTAGCATCATTGGTTGAGGGTGCAACTATGCCACTGATGCAATACCAATATTACCAGTACAATGGTACTCATTTTGTCGACCTCAGAAGGATTACAGGCTGAGTCAACCCCAGCTGGTGTTAATTCCATGGCCGACAGGGGCTAGAACTCAGGACTCAGATCCCAAGCCAGCCACCCTAACCGCGAAGCAAACACCAGACTTACACATACAACAGGTACAAAGAAGGAATGTGGCGTGTTCGATAAGGTGGTGTGATTGACACTGCGTCAATGGCAGTCAATTCCACAATTAATTTATTTCTACGGCTTTTACAATCTTTATTTTATTTAAATTTAATTATACACTTTAACACTGTAGAACACAAATCACCTTCGTAATACTTCCAATAACATCCAGTTTTGCAGTTCTTGGAAAGTTCTCGACTCCAGACAGAGGGTGGTGTCGATGTGTGGTCGGCGTGTAAGACTGCTTCAATCGTGCAAACCTTTCGGAAGTTTTTTTAAAACGATCTTTACTATAACTATTTAAAAAAAAAATTGAAGTAGATATTGAACACTGCGTGGGGTATTTTGTTCTATAATCTCTCTTTTTCTTTCTTTATGAATTCCTGCCACTTGCCTCACATACTGCACTTTATATCGTGTGGCTATTGATGTGCTTTACTCTTTCTAAGCAAAATCGCTCTTTACAACCATTGACTGACTCAATCACTCACTCACTCACTGATATTAAAGATCAGGACCTTCCGGGTGACGGAGAAAGCTGAAATATGTGTGCTGATGGAGAGTGAAGCCAGTACCCAGAATAATTCGCAGAACCGTTGGCCAACATCCATAAATGAAAAAAATATACAGGTGAGTGACCCAAGACAATGGGGGAGCACACCCCGTGTGTGTGTGTGTGTGTGTGTGTGTGTGTGTGTGTGTGTGTGTGTGTGTGTGTGTGTGTGTGTGTGTGTGTGTGTGTGTGTGTGTGTGTGTGTGTGTGTGTGTGTGTGTATATATATATATATATATATATATATATATGTATACATATATATATATATGTATATATATATATATATATGTGTGTTAATGGGGTATGCTTACACATTAGTAAGCATACAAACCGTGCTTCTCCATTGTCTTGGGTTGCTCACCTGTATTTGATTTTTCATTTATTTATATTTTCATTGACGGATGCTTTCCTGCGGTTCTGTGTTTATTCATTTTTTTTTTCCAGTGTGTGGTCTTCAATGGCAATTGGCACACAAAATCTCACCTTTCCACATCACCCGGAAGGGGCTGATCTTTAATATCAGTCAGTCAGTGGTTCAAAAGAGCTTTATATATCTAATAAATAAGATTCATCAGCTGTCTGTCTGTCTGTCTGTTCACGTTTTTTGAAAGGACCACTGGGTCGCCAACCACCAAATTTGACACACAGCCCAGGTCCGATCCAGGGAATGTCCTGAGGGTATTTTCATCCTCCATCTGAGCATTTAAAGATCACTTTTCTGGCTTTTTTCATTCATATGCAATCTCATTGGTTAACAGATTACATGTGGCGTATAACACGGCCAAAGGCCAGCACACCAAATTAGTCGAGCTGCTTTTCCACCCATTGGATCACTGCACCGCTGGCCTGACTCCACGCACAATTGGAATCTAACTAAATAAATCTAATAAATAAGATTCATCGGATGTCTGTCTTTTGTTTGCGTTTTTTGCAAGGACTGCTGGGCTGCCAACCAACAAATTTGGCACACAGCCCAAGTCCGATCCTGGGATTGTCCTCAGGGTATTTTCGTCCACAACCTCAGCTTTTATAGACCCTGAAGAACCATAAGACCTTCTTTTCTTTTGTTTTTTTTACATGCTTGAGAGAAGACTTTCTGCATGCTTGGGAGATGAGACCTCGAAGACCCATAAGACCATTGAATTCCCCGAACACTGTTAAGATCCATAAGACTCTTGAATACCCTGAAGAGCTGTGAGACCCCAAAGACACTTAAGACCTCAAGACCCCTTTACCGACTGGTGTTACCTTAAGACCGCTTTTCCCACACTGTTTCCTTCCCACCCCCAACCCGTCGGTTCTCCTGCCCCCAATCCGCTTGTCTCATTATCAGCCCCGCCGGCTCTCCTGCTTCTCCCACTTCTCAGTAGCCGCCCCCACCCCACCCAAGCAACGACGGGTAATCCTTCTAGGTGTGTGTGTGTGTGTGTGTGTGTGTGTGTGTGTGTGTGTGTGTGTGTGTGTGTGTGTGTGTGTGTGTGTGTGTGTGTGTGTGTGTGTGTGTGTGTGTGTGTGTGTGTGTTATTTATTTATATTATGCATCTGGGTTTTTCCTGCCATAACGCTTTATTTTGAAGTTTCTGTTGTAGAATAATACAAATGGTGCTGTTGGAAAGCTAATAATCGATTTACTTGGAACAAAAATTATTTTTTCATCACAAACTTGCCTGTTTTAAAAGCCCGTGCTTCCAGGATTCCAGGGAAAAGAAATGGGACCTCAAGCTTTAAAGGCCCGGTCACACCTTGACGTTTTAGCCAGCGATGGCAACGTGTTAAAATTTATGTAAAACGCTGGCTTACGTTGAACTTTTGATGTTTTTTTTTAAAGATTCGGACGTATTCATAGCGACTTGGTCTTATGTATAACGCATTGGTAACTACACAGAACGTTTCGTTGTGTTATAGATAACTTATACCAACGAATGCTGAACCTGTTGTCGGCCTACACAACCGATGCCCAACGATAGTCTCACTCAGGCATAGCGCGTTGCACGCATCGCCGACGATGCCGTGACGTAGCCTATTAAAAGGCTGACGCACAACGATTCAAATCATAACTGCCGTAGAAATGGAAGGGTCAACATCGCGGTCACACCTTGGCGATCTTGCCAGCATATGCCGACGTAACAAAAAGTGTGTCTAAAACGTTGGGGCACGTCGAATACGGTATGGGTAAGTTTGGTATGCGCGAGTAGAACGCTAAATACGCTATCATAAGTCGTAGTAAGTAGAGTACGTCAAGAAATTTTGAACATGTTCAAAATTTTACGACGTACTCGGCGTATGACACACGTTCGCATGCGATGAGGATAAGTTTTACACACGATATGTGGACGCTTACACACGTCCACAAAGGCTACTTATAAGCTACTCATAAGTCGAAACACGTCGCGGTAATGTCTTTTTTACGCGAAACTTATTTCTAACTTATGTTTGACATGCTTTGAACCAATTCTTTACGTAGCCCCAACACACATCGACGCATGTAGACGTATTCCAATGACGTCTTCCGGTCGACAAAAAAAAAAATGAATGTGTTTCTAGCTTACAACTGCCATATAAAGACGTGTTCCCAGCGGTTTTGGGAATTGGTATATAAAAATGCTGCTCATAAAAGGGGAACCCAACAGTGTTTTCGAGTCCTTTTTGAGTCGATGTCCATGTCAGCAGTAACAGTATCAGTATCAGTATTAGTATTAGTATTAGTAGTAGTTTGTTCATGTTGGCAGTAGTAGGTGGGTGTGAGGGGGAGGGTGTGGGTTATGATGGATCGTCCTTGCGTCCGCGTGTCCACGGGTAGGTTCATAGGCTGCCACTCAACGATTTAAATGGCTGCATCTCCACTATTGAAAGTAGACGCTTGCGCTCAACAATTGGATTTTTTTTACACTCAACGGCTTTTAAACGGTACCACTCAGCTAGTTTCATTGTTTACAATGAACGATTTAAATTGCTGTTACTCGCCTTTTTTTTTTTTTTTTTTTTTTTTTTTTTTTTTTTTGACGCTGGGGTTTGGAAATTTGAAACGTTTCTTCTGAACGTGTTAAAACGCTCAAACTCGACTATTTTAAATAGACGCTGCCGATGGACAATTGGAATCATAGCCAAGCTAGACATCGAAGTGTGAACATCCTCGTCATGCCCAAGAAAAGTTTGAAGAATGCTGCAAATAAGTGTCCTGGCCGTGGCCGTGGACGCTCACGCAAGGACGATCCATTATACCGACGTCTTTCAGCCTATGAGTAACTTAAAAGTAACGTCTGTCGACGTGTGGCAACGATCGCGTAACGTGCCAACAACACGTTAATCATAGGTAGGAAATAAGTTTCGGGTACTCTAAACATTACCTCGGCGTGTCTCAACTTATGATTAACTTACAAGTAGCATGTGTTGACGTCTGTCAACGATCGCAGACCGTGCCTACAACTTGTGGCCAGCGTAGCGGAACGTGTGAGTCATACGCCGGCATACGTCGTGAAATTTCAAGCATGAAAAAATTTGAGGACAACCGAAAAGTACAACGTTTAAAGCCAACGTACAACGACGTATGGCAACGTACTATGACGTATGCCAGCGTGCTCTCAATGTTATCAAAACTTACCCATAACGTATTCAACGTGTGCCAGCGTTTTAGAAAAAAAATTCAAAAATCGGCATACGTTGGCTAAAACGTCAAGGTGTGACCAGGCCTTAATGTAACAGTTCCAACAGTAACATTTATTATTCTATGACAGCAGGAACCCTTTAAAACAACACTGGAGGAGCAAAGAAAAGGAAATTTCTTGAAGTAATTGCCATCATCGAAAATGATGCCTCCGATTTCGTCAGCTGAGGCATAATGAATATAGAATGGTGCATTGAAGAAACAAACAACAACAGCCACGACAACAAGAATTATGTGTTAAAAAAGTTCCTTTTCACGTGTTTTACTTCATTTTACATCCTCATTGAGATTCACTCAAGCTAGATTATGCAATATGTTTGTGAAGTAGACCATGCTTTCTTTTGATTAAACCTGCCAGCGATGCGACCGGAGTCACACCTATTGCTGTTAAAAGAAGAATAGTAGATCAAGTGACCTAAAATTTTTGGTTGAGCAATAGGACGCACTCAACTTTTCTGCTTTTTGTTGTTTTCTCTTCTGCAGTGCTGAGAACTGTAACAATGTGTGTTGGGCTCTGCGAGAGTTCACGAAGCTCTACAGATAGCTAAAGATGGGCACTCGGCATGCGCCAAACAAGGTGAGCGAAGTCAGGATTTGCTCTACCACTGACTTGACGTTGGGTATATGTTTGCCCATGCAGTGCCTTCGATAAATATTATACTAACTCTCCACGTTTGTCCAGAGTACCATGCGCCTAATGTTGAACTTTATCTACTACTGTCAAGTACACTATGCCACAGTTTTGTGATGCCCAGTCACTGAGTGTGGCAGTTGTTTTAAGACTTTGTTCCTTTTATGGTAAAGCAGGGTGGAAATAGGGGAGAGTCTTCCCACTTCCTTTGTGTAAGTTAAAGATGGAAAGGAAATTTTTACAGGGCAGTTGGAGCCTCAAATTGTGAAGAGGATAACTTTGAGGGATGAATCTAAAACTTTATTTAAACTAAAGCTGTGCTGGTGGCAAGACAGAGTTAGAGAAACTTTACTGTGGTGCTGAAGTTTTATTTGTACATTAGTTAAAGCTCGTTTGAAATATATAACAACGATGTTCGATTCATTCGTATGGCATGATGTAAAAAGAAAAAAATTATGAAATGAATTGTATTTGTTCCAAATGGATTTTTTTGTAGCAATAAAGGTGGGACAACAATGGCAAAAAGGAGTTTCCTTGGAAGTGTTGTTTCTAGTTTTGGGAGTTCCTGAGTTTACTTTGCTCTCATTTGCAACAACTATTCTGTATCAGCCTGGATTAGACATGGAAAATCTCCCTCACCTGACTTGTACATTTTCACATTTCACATGGGGGGGGGGGGGTCTTTTGTAATTCTGACACTGTACTAATTGCCAACGTTTAAAAATGCAATTTAAAACGATAACGAAAACTTCTTTCCTTGTAAAACGTTTCTTTTGAGCAGTTGTCACATAGCAAAGTGCTCATGTTTTCCTCGCTGCGTAATATTTTCCTCATCGTTAAGTGCCATCCAGTGTGCATCTGGTATGGATAATTTAATTTGCTTTTGCGGTCAAGACTCGGTCATTTGCAGATTATATTCCGAACATCCTGTTTATGTTAACAGGCAGCAAGTCGAGTGCAATGCAATATCAGCTTTGCTCCCTGGAGGGGGTTTCCCACGTGCCAGCTCGGCATGACAAAATCGACATCTTTGAGCACAGATCTGATTTGGCGAAATAGTTTATGGCCTGACGTTTTAATGAAAATTTTATGTGTGTATATGTATATATATATATATATATATATATATATATATATATATATATATATATATATATATATATATATATATATATGTATATATATATATATATATATATATATATATATGTATGTATATATATATATATATATGTATATATATATTTATATTTATTTATATATATATATATATATATATATATATATATTTATATTTATTTATATATATATATATATATATATACATACATATATATATATATATATATATATATATATATATATATATACATATACATATATATATATACATATTTATATATATATATATATATATATATATATATATATACATATTTATATATATATATATATATATATATATATATATATATATATACATATATATATATATATATATATATATATATATATATATATATATATATATATATATATATATATATAATTATAATTATAATTCCTGTGAGCTGGTGAGGGTTCATTCCCGCAGATAAAGTGAGATTGTTGAACAACCTTCAAGTTGGCAACACACCTCTGCTGCGCATATAACAAGCCCTGGACCAATACAAATTAAAAGATCTTGAAGGCCTTAGATTTGCAACATTCAGGAAAGCCAGAGCTGCACAGATTTGCACTTAGTGATGACATGTAGTTTTAACGACAACATCAAATACAATCCCCTTTACTGTTATGGTACCAGGAACCACATATCACACCAGCTATTGCAGCATATATCCTGACTCGCAGGATGTATGTGCCAAACATCATCCTTTCTATCATCCGCAAACAGATCTGGAGAGGCAGCCAAGAAAATGATAATTAAAGGATTGATGAATCCTCTGGCTATGCACAGACTGCACAAAGCAAATGTGATTGAAGCCCGCCCGATTGCTCGTATTTGCATCGCTTTACAACTGATCACACAAAAAAATAGTTAGGGCCATTTTTGTATCTCTTGTGCAATTTTTTTTCCCAACACGCATGGGCCTTTTCTCTTTTTTTCCTTCCCCGTTTCACTTGTTTACTTGACTATCCCAGGCGACTCAAAGATGTAAAGCACTCACCACACACCGCCTTCTGCCTTTCTTCCTGGTCCACCATCTTAGGTATGCAGCGAAGTGCAGTCGACTATTAATGTTGCAAACGAGAAAACATCTGAAAATGCAAAGCCTGTCCATGTCCGATTTGAATTCAGACAACTTCTTCTTCCGTATGCTAAACATGACAAACAGCTGAAAGGAAATACAAAAAAATTGACGATTTTTGGTGAATTTGACCTCAAAAGCAATAGGCCTCATTGACCGAATATGCAAGCCCTGCTCAAATTTCAAATCAATCGGATGAAAATTGACTTTTATGCACCCTTGACCTTTGACCTTTCGATCAAAAAAACAAACAAACCCCAAAACAATCGGCTTCTACATTTTGATTGGTGAACCAATTCAGTTTCCCAACATGCAAATTCTTAAAATTTCAGGTCAATTGGATGAAAATGGATTCTTTTATGTGATGTTGACCTTTTGACCAAATTATTAATTTGGCTTCTCCATATTCTGATAATAAAGCTTTGTTGAAAATTTGATGACAATTAGCTTAAATGGTTAAAGTTATGGCTCGGGCATGCACATACGCACACATACATGCATGCATACACTCAGTTGCAGATGAAGTGTCAAGGCTGATTATGAGCGTCTCCAGTTTGTCAGGGGAGATGTGAAAGTTGGAAAGAATGCATGCTGTGAGAATTATGGAAGGTACTAATCGAGATGCAATGGAATAACAATATTTGTGAAGGTGTTGGTTGGCAATATTACATCATGGAAATGTTCATAAGGGCATGTTTACTGCTGTGCAAAATGAGGAGCATCTGACTTTTCAAGTGTAAGCCCCTCATCACATCAAGAGGAGGTAATGTAGTTGGAGCTAGTGATGTAAATTAAGGAAATGGGTAAAACATTAAATGGACTGTTTCCAAAATCAAATGTGAGGGGGGGGGGGGTTTAACATCATCTTGGTCAAAGATTTAAGAACTGGTTCAAAGATCAGGGTGAAAGATCAAGGGTCAAAGACCAGAGGTAGTTGTTCCATTGGTTACGGGATTTAATAGAAGAAATGGGAAAAGTCAGTGAGGTTTAAAAAAAAAAAAAAAACGAGGAGCAAAGATGAAGATGATTCGAGAAGTGGAGAAAAAAATGGGGCAGTCTCCCCAAAAATGATTGGTATAAGAGAATGGAATAAATCATCAATGTTTATTCATCCCATGAGGTGCGAATATGCTGAGTTCAAAAAGGAGATCGTTTTGTTCCTTCAGATGTCTGATTGCCGTGGTAAAGAGAAAAACTTGCTTCCCAATCTATCTCTACCAATGGGGAGTGGATGGAAGGTTTTCAGCAAATAGAACAAAATAATCGAAAAGAAAAATATAAAGTAACTTTGTTTGCGTGAAAAGGGTACAAAAACACCCGAGGCAGATGAATTATCACCAGTGACCAAGTAATGTGGATGTTCATTGATCATTGAACTGGGGACCATAACATTATGGGTGAAAAATGAGAATCAATGGAACAAGCCATACAATCACAACCACAGCATTTTCTATTCTACACTAGTGTCGGAAGTCGCACTTAGCATTTGTTTTCATTCCTGCCAACGATGTGATGATCAGAGAAATGGCCATTTATAGTTCTTCCAATTTAGGATAATTAAACTCTTCCCCTTTGTCTGTGAAAGTTTTATTGTTTCACATATTGATCAGCATTGCTTTTTAGTGTGGTGGAGAGGGAAGGGGGCGGGGGGGGGGGCTTAAGCAGCTGAATTAATTCAGCAGGTAAGCAGTCCAAGAAATTATCATGCTTCACTATTTGTATGTAATTCACATCCACATAATTATATTTCCAAAAGATCTCTCGACTAAAAATGCCTTGGTCCCCAGCTCCTCCCATCTCCCCACATTTTTCTTCCATAAGACTGCTCTCTGCAACACATGTACTTACTCGTGTCTTACACTGAGGTTGAGAGGTTCTTCATCAATCTTGACATCTCTTCTGCAACTTGGCCTGATGGTGCTGTTGTCCTCAATATCTGTGCTTCAGCACTATCCTCTCCTTTTTCCTTTCTCCTGTCTGGATCTCTCTCGTGTTGTCTCCTGGCCTGTCTTGGAAAGTTGCAAGTGTCATTCCGACTCACAAGGATGGTTACAAATCTGATCAATTCAACTAAAGACCTGTCAGCCTTCTCCCCATCAAAAGTAAAGTAATAGAATGTTACAACTGCAGAACTTGAGGATAATCTTTCCTCCAACACCGAATATCTGATCATATGTTTGACCTGCACCCCAACTATTATACACAGGTGTCCTCATATCATCGCTGTGATGCTTCTTTTAACCAAACAATTGACGGAGATCGGGGCCATCTCTCTGAAACTTTCAATACAGCTTTGCCTTGGCTGGGATTCAAGCTATCTGCGAATTGTAATCGGGGAGCATTTCTTGAATGGTTATCAGATTTTCTCTGTGAGCAGAATCAGGTCTTGTTCCATGGCATTATGTCCTCTTGAGTTGGTGTCCTGCAGGGGGAATGTCTAGATTAATAACCTCATGGATTCCTTGGACAATATTCTGTACAACATTGCAGATGACACCCCACCACACATCTGATAGACTGCTGCAGTATCTATCTCTACAGATCTGAGGGGAGGGTGGGAGAATGGGGGAACTCATTGGTCATCTTGCTGTGATGTGTTTCAACGCAGGAAAATCAAATGCTCTTACTCTGTCCTTTTCAAGCATCAGCTTTTGATCCTCATTTCCTTCTTTGACCAAACCTGGAAGAGATGCGGTCCTTGGAGTTCCTCAGTCTCGCATTCTGTCACAACCCGTCTCTATTGGATCACCATCAAACTGGCTTCCAAGGCAGGCTGGCATGTTTTCCTGGCAGAGCTGAGTCCGTTCTGAGCTGTTTCATGGTAATTTCATTGTATAAGGATTTCATGTGACGTCTCGTGGAGAATGGGTCCCCTATCTGGGCTAGTAAAGCTGCTTCCCGTATGTCTCCTGTGGAGAACTTCAAGGCTGTCCATGTTACTCTCTCTTCACAAAGGGTTGATCTTTACAACAGCTTGCGCGTGGGTCAGGCCGGGTGACTCACGGCAGGCTTGGCAGTACATTTGAAGGCATTCGTTGACCAGCCAGTCTTTTTCCATTGGGCTGTAATTCATTGCTTTGAGAGTGTTTTATTTTGTTTCCGTGACTTTGTTTCATTCTGAACGCTTGTTGATGTACTTAGCATGGAATTGGCTTGTTCTTGTTTACCACTAATTCTTTTCACGAACCGATCCATATTTACAGTCTGTGCCAATGATTAAAGACCTATCTGAGTGCTGTCACTGTCGTACAAGATTGCGTATGCTTCCACGTCTCCCGTTTTCACAGAGAACCAATCAGGGATGCAACCGTTAAAAAAAAAGTGTTTGTTCATTGTCATCTCCTTGACATTCAACGAAAGGGGATGGATTTATTATTGGACTGATAGTAGTTGATAGCTCCCAGGCCCTGTAATCGTCCCACGTGAATTAAATATATATATCGGGACCTGAAACCTCCCAGGGATGCATCATTGCAACACCGGGATCGGGAGTGGAACCCATACCCCGCACGGAACAAAACTCGTGCCTTGTTATTGCAGAAAAGGGAGGGTGGGGTTAAGATTTTAACCTCATTGCTTTTGTGAAAAAGATGTCTTTAAATTCCAAAATCTCATTTTTATGCAAAAAAGGGGTTACACCTTCTCTCAGCACTCCATGAAAAAGTTGGGTTGTGTCAAGATCGTAGATACACATGGGTTACACAACATTTTCTTTCGTGACACCTCCATGGGGCATGTGCACCGTTTGTGTGCATCGCGTGCACTTGTAAACTTGCAAACAATATTTGTATCACGTATCGGAAAGCACGTGCTGCCGGAACACTTCCACAGGTATGATGTGTGGAGTCCCTAGGGACTCGAGGTGCAAGGCGAGTGAAAAGACTCGGCCCTCGTATGCATGGTGTGCGATGTTTGCGATAAACTTAGAAGGAAGGTTTAGTTGCATTTCCCAGATGTGATTTTATAACAGACATCGTAAACTTCGCTTTGATTTGATTTCATAACTGGAATTCAGCAGGATTGCTCGATTTGAGTACATTTAATGGTTTGACTTTTGCTTGAGAAGAATGTAACTTTTCAAAATCCATGAGGAATGCGGACACTTCTTTTTTTTTTTTTGGTCATAATTTTGCTGGAGTTACGGGTGAATCGTCCATCGCACCCATGTATTTTGGACAGTAGCCTGTCTCATGCCCCCATTCCTCTGTTTCTTCAAGAATGATGGCTTTATTTTTTATTTTTGAAAATAAAGTCAATGCTCGTGGAAGAGTTGGAACGTAGAGTGAATCATGATGAAACAGAACTAAAAATAGAGGGGG
>NC_140966.1:13355832-13360832 GCF_056783735.1 Eptatretus burgeri
GCGATCGCCGGTCTACCCTCCGCGTGGGTACTTAGGTAGTTCGAATTTGGCGAGCAACCCTATCGTCCCACGGGGAGCTGATTGGCTCGATCGCGGTGAGACCGAAGGTCCACCGTGACTGGTTCCGCGTTAGTCCGAGAGGGTGCGACTGGATTGTCCCGTCCGGTGGGCGACGTGCCGCGGTGAGTTCGTACGTGGCCGTCGCCCGTCGCACCGGGCGGGCGCGAAGAACCCGCAACTTTACTGGTGTCAGGAGTGGGATACAAATTCATCGCCCTCCTCGCGGCACTGGTATCGGAGAACAGGAAAACAGGCTCTCCTGTCTCCGGCTAAATTCACGGGAATCGGTCCAGGGGGTGAGAGAAAGCGACACGATTCCCTCAAATTACTGAGCGAGTTAAATTAACCCTTCACGAGAAGCAAGATGGCGTCTCAAGGCGAGAGAGCGGGAGCCGGGGGGTATTAGAAATGTATATGTGTAATAATGTGAGGCCATGGTCCAGGATGGAATTTACGAGCAGGAAATGTTGATTGTGCAGGAACACGGACTCGCCCAACTTGAGACCCAGGGCCCGAGGTGGGTGCGGCAGCGGCGCGAGCAGTGTGACCTCCCCCCCTCTCCACCAAGACCTTCCCCAACCCTTGCCCGAAACGGCAGCTCAGCTGAGTGCATCCAACATGGCCCAGCTATACGCCATACTGGCGGCAATGAGCAGAAACGAGAAAAAGATGAATGCGAAAATGATCGAAAGATGGATACAAATACAAATGAAATGAAAAACGAAATGAAAGGCATGAACGAAAGATGGATACAAATACAAATGAAATGAAAAACAGAAATGAACAAGCAAATGAATGAAGTGAAAAAGCGACTGATGGATACGAATACACAGCAAATGAGGGAAGAAATGAAAGAGCTGCGGGGTGAGGCATGAACATGGGCATGGGCCGATGCCTGCAGGCGACATGAAGGCCGTGACCAGGGAGCTGGGAATGGCGACTTCACGTGTGGGAGCAAAACGGAAGCTGGGTGGGGTGCAACGGCTGACAGGCCCGCGGTGGAGGCGGGTAAAAATAATTAGTCGTGGAACGTGTTGTTGGCGAGGTCGTGGCCGACGATGGGCCGACGAAGGGAAAAATTAAATGGGGAGACCAAAACGTGTGAGGCAGAGACACGAGGTAGCGACAACGGAAATAATAGTTGAGACGAGGGAGGTAAAGGGTGAAGAGTTGGCAGAGACACGGGAGACAGAAAAAATAGAGGAAGACTACACGACGATGAGGACGGGGTAAGTAGCGCACACACACACACGGAGGTAGTGGAGGATAATGGGGGAGGTGGCTCGCGGAGCGTAGGGACCCGGTGTGAGCAGCTGGATGGCCTCCTCCAGGAACGAGGGGAGGGAGAAGTATGCCCCCTTGAGGCGAGTCACGCGACCAGGTGAGGATCGGTTCGTGTTTTGCGGGGGATTGAGGTTGAGCCGGGTGCTGTGGACGGGTGCACGGAGGCTTGGGGGTGTAGAGGCCCCGGAGACCCTTGTGGGGACCACGAATCCCCAGTGTGGTTGTCCCTGTGTGTGGGTGCAAGGTGTGAGTGCGGCACACGTGTGTGGAACGACCCCGTGTGTGGGTGGTATGGTGGCGTGGTGCCGGAGTGTGTGCTTCCCAGCACGCCGTGTGTGGATGAGGCACCGTGTGTGGTAGAGGCCGTGGGTGTGAGTGAAACGGCCTGTATGAGTGAGGCCGTGTGTGTGGATGGAAGCAGCCAGTGTGGTGAAACACCGCGGTTGAGTTCCCCCGCGTGTGTGGATGAGGCACGGAGTGCGAGTGAGGCACCACGGGTTGGTGCCCCCGCGTGTGTGAGTGAGGCACTTGAGTGAATGGAGCACCACGTGTGAAAGTGGTATGGGTTATGCAAAGAGGGGAGACCGTGTGTGTGAGAGGCGGTATGAGAGGGAGATGTCGGTTGGCATGCGGGAGCACGCAGCCGCGTCTCCCGGTGTGAAGGTTAATGGTGTGGACTGTGTGCGTCGTGACACGCCAGGTGTGCGCGGGTGTGGTGGGTTGAATGGAGGCGACGAGCGACGGCGACAGAGGAGAGAAAGCCGAGTAAAGGCGGCTGTGGTTGTTTCGTGGACCGTGCCGGGTTCACCCCGAGCGAGTGAGCCTTGCGCCGTTCGTGCTGTGCAACGCACGAGACCTTCACGTGCTCGCTGCGAGTGAAGTCCATCCGGAAACGCACGCGGTGGATTTGCCGATCCGCGGACGGACAAAGTTTAGAGCAGGTAAATGGATTTGGACCGAAACGGGTTCTCCACGCGATCGTGTGTGTTCAGCTCCAACGGGCAAAGCACATGTGTTCGCGTGGGAAACCCCTCGAGACGTGGGGCTTGTGTTTTTATGTGCGCACGGTGACGCCATGGCTGCACGTGGGGTTGGAATCCGGCAGGAGGGTATCTCTGCGGATGGTCCCGTCCAAGGAGGGACGAGAACACGTGCAGCTGCATGACGTCACGGCCAGGTGCAAAAGTGCGCGAGTCTTGACTGAGCTCTGAGTTGCCCGCTGCGCATGGGTGCTGCGCATGGAAAAAAAGGAAGCGAGAGCCTCACTTTCGGGTGTACAGGATTCCTGGGCAAGGGGTGAAAGACCCCCTTACCCTGGGCACAGGATGGAAGCTAGTTAGGGGAAGGGGTTGGCTTGGATTGGAGCCGACTCCATGGGGCAGGGAGTAAGTCCTCATGGAGTCCGTGGAATGGATTAGTTAGAGGGATTGTAGCCAGATTTAGGTTGGGAAATAAAATGGAATTGTTTGAGGACATGGACAGACTTGTGAATGTGTGAGGGGCGTGGATTTAGCTACGTGAGGGTTAAAAGGGAACGTGCTGTAGTTTAAAGGGACGACGTGGGAGCACGAGTTAGGGAGGTAGGTTAGATTAGAAGGATGGCAGAGTTCAGCGGTGTGTGTGTTGAAGAAGTTGGTGAGTTGTGAGGTGAGTACATGGTGAGTGAGTGAGGCCAGCGGGTCTGTGTGTATGGAGTGAATGGGAATGCATGGTGCGATGAGTGATTGGGGGGAGGTGAGTGACTCCCGCCCAAGGGACCCGAAGGGTCAGTGTAGAGTGAGTTAGCTGGGTTAGTCAAATTGAAAAATGGAGGTCGTTTTGTTGTTGGTGGGAAAGTAGGCTCGAGACCCATTTGGAGGAGTGCAGGAGCCCTGTTGACGGGCTTGGGAGCGTGGCTGCGAAAGGTGAGTATCGCTGGTGGGTACCCGGGCACCAGGCTAGTCGGCCGCGGTATGAGCCATGGGCCCATGGGGGCCGGGATGCAGGATAGAGTAGTGGACGCACGGGTGCGCCTGCTTGGTGCGGGGGCCGGGGCGCCGGTGGCCGCGTGGGCAGTGTTGCGTGGCAGGCACGGGTGACCTGGACCCTCGGAAAAGGGGCCCGGGAGGCCGGCCTGCCACGTGTGGTGCGGTTCAGGGGAGGTGCCATGGGGGGCACTCCCGGTGTTAGGGAGCTGGTAGGCTCGGAGGCAGTGTAGTGCCCGGGGGTGCCATAGCGGGAGATTCGGCAGAGGGTCGTGCCTGCCGGAGGGGAGCACGTGTCCCAGCCAGGAGACCGTGTGAGGGCACGGAAAGGAGAGTAGAAAGGGCAAGGTGAGGAGGCCCGAGTGACGGGGGACACCAACACAGGGCGACGGGAATCTGGGTTGTTAGAACCAATAGTTTAGCGAGGCAGCTTGTTGAAAGCCCGAGGGTAGTTTAACAGTTAAATAGGTTATTTAGGGTAGATTAGGGAGATGTACTTGCCCTCCGCACCATCCATCCCCCTCGCTGTACGTTGTGGGCCGCTGGACACTTTGGGTTATAGATCGCCGAACTCTGGGAGGCCATTCTAAAGAACTTCGTTGGGCTCGCAGCCTCACAGGACGTTAGCTCTCCCTTGTTCCCCTCCGGAAGGAACGTGGAGGTTGAATGGAGTAGGCCCAAGGTGACAGGATAGGTTAGCCGAACAAGGACGATAAAGGGGGTTAAGGGGACGATTTATAGTGGGGAAGTAAAAAAATAAAAACAACAAAAAAAAAAATAAGTGGGGGCTAAATTGGTTTCACAAATTAAGGGAGTGGGTATGTACAGTGACAGGCAAAGGCGATAGGTTGGGAGGGAGACAGGTAGGTAGGTCAGGAGCCCGCCTTCCAAGTGGCCAGCACCTTTACGCACCCCTCACCCAACCTCCACTGAACGGCAAAGGCCGGCCAACTTCATCGGCAGCTGTTATTTTGCTGCAAGGTCTGTCTCGCTGGGCTGGATGCGTCTGCAGCTGCTGTGCTGCAAGGCCTGTGCCGGCCAGTTCATCTGCCGGCTGCCTGTTTTTCTTCAAGGCCTGTGCCGGCCAGTTCATCTGCCCGCTATGTTTGCCTGCAGCGGCCTTCTTCTGCGGGCTGTGTTTGCCTGCCACCTTTGCCATGCCATGCCCACTGCCCACGTTCACCAGCCCCGTTCAATTTTTGCTTTGCCCCCCCCTGTTCATTTGCATGTGCGCCAGGATCAAGGCAACAGTTTGCAAGCTGCGAGAACTGCCCTGTTGGCAGCTACAACACGGGCCTGCAGTGGCGGCCCGTGCACCGTGTTTGTATTCATGCATCCATTCGTTGTGCTCATTGCATGTGCCACTTGAGCTGGCACGGAGACTGCGTTTGTGCAGCCCAAGCACCGTTGTGGTTCACTGAGTTCAGTTCAAAAGGGAAGGCCTTGGACTGCGTGTGAGCAGCCAGCCACGTTCCCTGTCACCTGCATTGTTTGAGTCAGAGACTGCATGTGGGCAGCCTGGCTCCCTGCTAACTGCTTTTCTTTGCAGAGTTCAATGATCCTGGGCCATGGTTTAGTGTAAAATTTGTAAGTTAAGGGTAAGATGTACTGTACATATGAGTGCGCCCCGGCATGTTTGTCTTAGCGCCGGCAATTTTATTTCGTCGTCCGTGTGAGTGAGTTTGTTTAGAT
>NC_140966.1:13368332-13385832 GCF_056783735.1 Eptatretus burgeri
TGGCTACTTTCCAGAAGACGTGATACAGACAGAAAGATTGATATTAAGACCTTTTACCACTGATCTGTCAGAAATGAGAGATGACAACCCAGCAAAAGAGGAGCTGATTGATCTTCAGTCCTCTGCTAGTCTTAAGGAAGAATTTGATAGAGTTGGTGTTGATTTCTGGATGAAACTCACAGATTCATTCCCACTTCTTAGTCAGCGAGCCTTCAAAGTGCTTGTTACCTTTGTCACCACATATCTATGTGAATCAGGTTTCTCTACTTTAGTAGCAATGAAGACAAAGGCAAGGAACTGCCTGAAAGCCGATGACGACATGAGGGTAGCGTCGTCATCAACAGCTTCTCAAATAAATAAACTGGTTGACTCAATGGATCAGAAGAGTTCCCACTGATAATGCTTCTGGTATTTTTGTTTGATCTTGTTTGATATAAGTGGACTGTATGGTTTTTTTTTTTTCCTTTATCAAAGTTTATTTTGTGCAAAATCTCAATAATAAAGTTGTTCCATCTTCTTTTTTTCTGTGCCTCTATGCCGGCCATGCATTTTTTTAGCATGGGAGTAAGTGGGTGAATGGCGAAATATATCAAGCCAAAGGGGGTAAATGTGAGAGGAAGGGTTGAGAATCACTGTTTTAAGGGAACTCATATCATTTTTATTATTATTATTAATATATATATAATAACACGCTTCTTATATATAACTAGAATGTAAGACCCGTCGCTTCGCTGATGGGAACACCAGTCTTTGTGTAATTGCTTTAACAAAATGGTGGTTATTAATGGGAAAAAATAAAATTAGGCGGTGTACAGATACCGGCCTAACTATACACTCAGGGAGCGAGGAGGGGGAGAGTGTTAATTGGATATTCATCACAGCCTTTTTAAATCCTGAATTCTAAATAATATACAACAACACACGAAGAGGAAGATCAAAACGAGAAGACAACGTCGTGCAGAGCACGATACTTGCAAAATCCACAAAACAAATTTTACCTCAAAAAGAATTGGTGGTTGAATTAAATGATCAAATATGCAACTCCTCTTCAAATTTCAAGTGAATCGGATGAAAATTGACAATTTTAGAAATTCGGCCGATGTTGACCTTTTGGCCGATGTGGACCTCAAAAATAATTGGTGGTTAAATTCAGTGACCCAAAATATATATCCCCTTCAAATTTCAAGTCGATCGGATAAAAATTGAGGATTTTAGAAATACCACCCAAGTTGTTGACCTTGGGCCTATGTTGACCTTAAAATAATTGGTGGCTGAATTCAGTGACCTGAAATATAAATCCTCTTCAAATTTCAAGTCAATCGGATGAAAATTGAAGATTTTTTGAAATCTCACTTTGAAGTTACTGACCTTCGGCCATTGTTGACCTTTTGACCTCAAAAACAATAGGCTTGTTCCTTGTGACAAACTCGACCATGTGGTGAAGTTTTGTGAAGATTGGTTTAAAATTGTGACCTGCAGCCGACAAACAGATAGAATAACAAAATCGACGAACCAATATACTTGAAAAATCTTAGATTTTTTTTCAAGTAATGAACAAATAAATTATCTTCCTCCTCTCCTCCTCCTTTTGATCAAACTGTTTGAGGAACGGATTAGGCACGGCCCATGCACAAAACAAACTCTCCTCGTGTGTATGTGCAGCACGTTATGTGCTGCATGTACGTATATGTGTGTATGCATGTATTTCTCTGCTGCGTGCATACCTGCATGCTGCGCTGCTGATTGTATATAGGACAGTTGTTGAGGGACGGACGCAGGCACGCAGGAGACCGAGGTCCTGATGAAGTGAAAGGCTTTTTCCCCAACAACCCCTACTCCCTGCTGACCCTCCAGTCAGGCACGGGATGTCGTTCCATAGTGCAACCCACTCCACACCCCCCCCCCCGCCCCCCGTCGCCATCATCCTTCAGCATCCACATCGCTAAGAATGCCAACTTTCTCCTTTTTTTTTTTCTTTTTCTATACAAAATAATCCTTATCTATATATTTCTATTTTTTTGTTATTATAATATACGCTAAGGCGTCAATCATGATGGAGCTAAAGGCTTTTTCCCCTGCCGGCCCCCACCCCTTGCTGACACCCCCCCCCCAATTGGATGCAGGTTGTTGTATCATGGTGTAAACCGCTGTTGCATTATTATTATTTTCCCCTTCATTGTCGGCATTCACATCGCTAACAAACGCTAACTTTGCTTCTCCAGGGGGCAGGGTGGGGGGGAAGGAGTGCAACTGTGCTCACATTACCCATGCACCACTCAGTCTTCATGTCACGCTCGTATGCTGAGCAAGTGTACAACGTCGTAGCGATCTTCTCTTCTCCTCCTTTCTTTCTATACAATAATATGTTTAGGCTTTTCTGTCGTGGTATTTTTAAGCATGGCCTTCTGCTCGTTCATAATAATTCCACAAGTATCGGCATTGCTGATTGTCAAACAACAATAATTGCAAAGTATAGTATGAACTATCCCTCATAATATAGGTTGTAATGAAAGTAGAAACACATGATGTTGAAGTAATATCTTCAGACTTTGTCAGTGATCTGATTGTACAGAGTGAAATAGACCATTTTCGTTTTATTTGACTATTTAAGTGACCTTAACCTAGCCAGTTGGCTTCAGTGTCTTCCAGGCTGTAACGGCTTTTGAAGGTTCAGAGGAAGGTGGAACCTCGAACGATCTTGCCGTGACTGCCATAGCAGGAAGGGTAGCAAGAGCACACTGGCAGATCGTGATAACTCGGCCATCCTGCAGCCCATCAAGCTTCTTGAGGACCGGCAAGAGCAAAGTGTTGGACACGGCTTTTACCTTTTTTATTGCTGATTTATATATTGTGGTCACCAGCATTCGGTTACCTTCCTGCATTTGCTTCGAGCAAAAGCTACATCATCAATGGCACCACCTCAACAGAAATACACCTGAGCTCGTTCAAGATAATTGCCATCTGTCATTTCCAGTGTCATGCTTTTGCCTGCTGTGGTGAACAGTGATGTGATGAATTGTCACAGAAACCCCGAAACGTCATTTTGGGAAGGCTACCGACATGAAACTCACCGACTTGTTTGGTTCATCTTTGCTGGATGACTGCCGTTGATGAAGTGACTTCGACCTCTGGCTTCTGGTCACCACAGCTGTCGAGAAATGCAAGAACATTGCTACGCTGCTGTTGAACATGGAGGTCATGAAGCGAGGCTCAGCTCCCAGCGCCTAACTCACCGTCTTGGACGTATAAATAAAAATATCATCTCATGCCGAAAGGCTGTGTACAATTGTTTGCTGACCATCATGTCTTCCCACTTCCTTTTACAATCATTGCTTCGCCCTCTCTCTGTGGATGCCAAAGGGCAAAAGTACGTGGGACGGCCAAAAAAAAAACAAAAAAAAACCTGCTTTGCCTCGCTTGTGCTACTGCTCAGCTTTATGTCCAAAGCAACTTGATGATTAAAGTTTGCTTTTAAGTTCCTTCAAGAACTGATGCAAGGTTGTAATCAAATTTGTGTGCAAAGGCTTGTTCTACTTTGGTTTCTCCTTTCCCGGTTAGGTAAAATCGAAGATATTTTACCCCTGACACGGTTGCATGTGCCGCGTGTTTGCACGCATCATGCGTGCGCATGCTGCCGCAGTGCAAAGAACTCTGGTTTTTTTTGGGGGGGGGGGAAGGGGTGGATTGGAGCAGTGTTTTGTCATGTGATGAGGCGCAATTTTTTTGATGGAAATTTTTGTAACATTTGTCAAGTTAGTTTTATTTGACAGTTCTGTTCCATTTAGGATGGTAGTCAGGAGTTCATTAGTGGATCAGTTTTACAATGACGTTACACATGGTTTCTATCAAGTGACTTCCCATCGCTCTATTGTACATCTCTGTGGTCCGGAATAAATAAATAAATAAGTGAAAACTTGAAAGTTACATTTATTTTTACATTTGGTAAAACAAAGTGAGCTTGCAGTTCACACGAGTTGATGTTTATTCCACTTACAGCTTTGTGAAACCAGAAAGAGTTTCGAATCCTGAGTTTTGTTGCTTTTGCATTGAATCTGTTCAATTTGTCAGTATCCCTGCTTCTTAGGCAGCATGAGAATGGGGTGGAAAGGTGTAAAATTGGTGGTTTCGATGATGCTTCCTGGCTTTTTGATCGTAACAAAACCAATTGTTTTGTCATTAAAAAACAAACTCGGTAACATTAATGGATCGACTGTTCATGAGGTCTGTGGATGAGCTCAAAATCATGACATTGCAAAAAATAATTTCACCTTTTGCTCCTTATTTTCAGGAGGCAGAGAGAGTAGGGCATCTTTAACATCCTTATTTGTTGCATCCAGCTGCTGCAAGTTTGTGCTACGATGAGTTGAAGCCAAATGTTCTGGCTGTGTTAGTAGTCGACGGTGCTGCTGGAAAGCGGGACATCTTGCCCATGAGTCGAGATGAACCCTTCCTTCTGCTATGGCCAGAGGCGCTAGAAGATCCACTTCCTCCTGCGGCTTGTTTTAACAGCTCTCGCTGCAGTGTCTCGAACACGGAAACCACCTGCAAATGCATACACACTGCGATCAGATTTGCTCTACATAGTGCAAAACGTCCAGGTTACGCATCAACCATGGGATAAAAAGGCAATGCAAACTGTAACAATAGTCTCGGGTTGAGGCTCAGGTTTGACGCTTCGATTATCTGGTGGTCTTAACCTGGCAATGTGTGCGAAGTGTTAAATCGTTTCTGGAAAGGAAGGGATGGGGAAAATGTTCTGTTGGGGAGGATCACTTGCCTGTGTATAGTGCGTGTTGGTGGAATATCAGAGATGAGTGAGCCTTACTCCCAGGTTGTGGTGCTCCACTTTTATTATTATTATTATTATTTATTTATTTATTTTCATTCACGTATACAGGGTGTTTCCAAAAGATTGATACAACTTTGCGTTCCTGCCAGCCATTTGTTTGTTTTCTGACCTATACCGTTTTCCGTTTCAGGGTTTGGTGGTGTTGTCGTAGTATTTGTTCCCTGTGATTTCTCGCTCCGTAGCTCAACTATGCCATTGACAGTGAAGCAGAAGACAAAAGTGGTGGCTCTGTGGTATGAGACTAAATCATATGTAGACACCCGCTGGAGGTTCTGCCGGGAATACGACCTCAGAACACGTGATGGACCCACAAATTGTGCCATTCAACGTATTGTGAAACATTTTGAGCACAAGGGTACAGTGCACAACCAGAGTAAGGGCAACAGTGGCAGGCCAGCATCAGCAGCCAAGAGCCAAACCAACATCGATGCCGTGTGGGATTCTGCAGTGGACAGTCCCACCGCCGGTGCTCCCCAGAGCGAGGCATCAAACGAACATCAGTCTGGCGTATCCTCACTAAAGAATTGAAGCTTTTCCCATACATCTTCTCTATTAGGCATAAACCGAGTCAAGATGACATGAGAAGGAGACTTGATATGTGCAAATGGTTCAGTGATGGGATGGAGCAGTACCTAAACTGGATCAACCTAATCTGGTTCAGTGATGAAGCCCATTTCCACTTGAACGGTGCCATCAACAACCACAGCAACATTTTCTGGTGGGTGTCTACATACGATTTAGTCTCGTACCATAGAGCCACCACTTTTGTCTTCTGCTTCACTGTCAATGGCATAGTTGAGCTACGGAGCGAGAAATCACAGGGAACAAATACCACGATAACAAAACTAACCCCTGAAAAGGAAAACGGTGTAGGTCAAAAAACAAAGAAGTGGCAGGAAGTCAAAGTTGCATCAATCTTTTGGAAACACCCTGTAATTATGTTGGGGACAATCTTTCATTGAACTGGACCTGGTGATACTTCTTCGTTATTAGCTCAGGATAACAAGGCTGAGGCCAAACTAATCTTTGCATATATCCATCCATATTGAGAGAAAACTTTCACAATGTAATTTTGCATTTTGTTTTGATTAATGCATTTACATAGGTTTATAACCTTTGCTTATAATGCTGTTGCACAGCCAAGACACGTGTGTGTTCTTTTGACTTGCATTTATTGTTATTATTATTATTATTACTTTTAAGGATAATAACATGCATTTTATCCTCAACACAACTGCAAGTTACAATGTCATGGCTCCCAAAATGTGTATTAAGGAAAAGAGATTTTATGAAAAGTTGGTCATGAGCCTTAGATTTGCAAAATGGCTAATACCCGGGCACTCATTGCAAAGCAGCACATCAACATGATTCTTAGCAACGGGGTATTTTTATGCCTTCGCAGCCTTATCTTGTGAAGCGTTATGTATTCGGGTTGCCCATCTGGCCGTGTGTCTGTCTGTGCGGAGCAGATTCTTGCTACCATGATAACTTGTGAACCGCTGAAGGGATTTTGACCAAACTTGGTACAAGTCTGAACTGATCCAAAGTAAAACTGATTCGATTTTGAGTTGAAAGATCTAGGGTCATGTGACCCTAAATTGAAAGGCTTTGTTACCACAATAACTTGTGAACCACAAGGGATTTCAACCAAACTTGACACAAGTATGGACTGTGATACATAGATGAACCGATTCAATTTTGAGTTGAACAGGTCAAAGGTCATGTGCCTTTTTAAAATTTGCATCAAATTCTACTTTCTCATTGACCAATTGGAAATTGTCAAGGATTTGAATGATGTAAGATAGCAGGACATAGTGTTTCGAGTTGAAATACATTTGTGCTCTTGAGCATGATTGAAAAAATACATCGGGGCAGTTCCGCTGGACGCTCACCTGGTAGTTGCTGGATAAGATAATCAGGCAACCGCTGGTAGACATGGATAACCCACAAATATATATATAATGGAGAAGAAAGCAAATACCTCTTTTGGGGGTGGGTAGTCTTCCCCCCCCCCTCTCTCCCCCTGTAGACCCCTTTTTTTATGCCATGAACATTCTTTGGTACGTCACAGGTGAAAAAGGTTGTAGTGAAGTTTCATCGAAATTGTTTGTGTTTCTGATAAAGCAAATACCTCTTTTGGGAGAGGGGGGGGGGGCAATCCTCCCATGAACTCCCTCAGTCTACCCCCTCAGACTCCAATACATATATATATATATATATATATATATTTTTTTTTTTTAATGCCGTGTACAAACTTTGTTATGTCATTGGTGATGAAGGTTGTGGTCAAGTTTCATCAGAATAGCTTGTGTTGTTTCAGAGAAGAAAGTAAATACCTATTTTGGGGGGCAACCCCCGAAAGCCCCCTTCGAGCCCGATGTTTTTTAAAAAGATATTATTATTTTTTTGTAATGCAATGAGCAAACTGGTACATACACGGTGATGAAGGTTGTGGTAAAGTTTCATCAAAATCCTATGTGTAGTTTCAGAAAAGAAGTTGAATATTTGTGAACGGCCGGACAACGTGCCGTCCCATAAGCTCCTTGGAGCTGCATTTCAGGTGAGCTAAAAATCAGGTCGTCATTGCATTGAATGTTGATGTAAATGTTCTGAGTACAATGGCAACATCACTGCCGATAGTTCTGGAGTCGGAGCTTTGGCTTGCCAACACAGAACAATGGATTTATTTTCATTAATTTATTTCTTCATGCTTTTGAACTGGTTCTTGGTCGACTCAGGAGAAACATTAATGACATTATACCAGTACCGTGTGACCTTGCTTAAGGCCCAGTCACACGTTGACGTTTTCGCCAGCAATGGCAACGTATCAAAATGTATGTAAAACGTTGAACTTTTGATGTTTTTTTTTTAAAGATTCGGACGTATTCATAACGAGTTGGTCGGATGCCTAACATATTAGTAACGGACACAGAACGTTTCGTTGCCTTATAGATAACTTATACCAACGAATGCTTAGCCTGTTGTCGGCGTTCACAACCTATGCCCAACGATAGTCTAACTTATGCATAGCGCGATGCACGTATCGCCGACGATCACGTGGCGTAGCCTATTAAAAGGCTGCCGCACAACGATTCAAATCATAACCACCGGAGATATGGAAGTGTCAACATCGCAGTCACACCTTGGCGATCTTGCCAGCGTATGCCGACCTCTGAAAAAGCGTCTAAAACGCTGGCGCACGTCGAATACGGTATGGGTAAGTTTGGTATACGTGAATAGAACGCTAAAGTACGCTATCATACGTCGTATTAAGTGGAGTACGTCTTGTACTTTTAAACGTGTTCAACATTTTATGACGTACTTGCCGTATGCCTCACACGTTCCGCATGCGATGGGAATAAGTTGTACGCATGTTATGCGATCGTTGACCCACGTCGACAAAAGTTACTTGTAAGTTACTGATAAGTCGAAACACGTCAATGTAATGGTTAGCGTCAGTGTTCCAGACTCCCTGGGTTTTTATTTATTTATTTTATTTTTTCTTCGGTATGACTGTGATGTCGACACTTCGATTTCTAGTGCGGTTATAATATAATATAATTAATAGGCTGCCGCTCAACGATTTAAATCATAACCGCACTAGAAATCGAAGTGTCAACATCACCGTCATACCGAAGAAATTTTTTTTTTTTTAAAAACCAGGGAGTCTGGAACACTGACACTAACCATTACATTGACGTGTTTCAACTTATGAGTAACTTACAAGTAACGTGTGTCGACGTGTGTCAACGATCGCATAACGTGCCTACAACTTATGGCCAGCATCGCGGAACTTGTGAGTCATACGCTGGCATAAGTCTAACAAATTTCAAGCATGGAAAATTTGAGGACAACCGCAAAGTACAACGATGAAAGCCAGCGTACTACGACGTATGGCAGTGTTTTTCAGCGTGCCCTCAATGTTTCCAAAACTTACCCATAACGTATTCGACGTGTACCAGCGTTTTAGACATTTTTTTCAAAAATCGGCATAAGCTGGCTAAAACGTGAAGGTGTGACTGGAACCATATAATAGCCTTGCAACTTGAAGCACACTATGTATTAATATTTCCAATCACAATCCTTGCGCAGATATTTGGATCCTTCCAAAACCAGTTCCAGTGTACCTAAGTAACCAGTTATGACCACCGCCACTACCAAAAGTGAGTGGAAGTTGTTTCCACCAGTCTCCGTCTGTCTGTCTGTCTGAACAAAATGTCTCAAAAAGTTGTGGACAGATTTGGAGGGAATTTAGTGGAGAGCTTGGGTATGTGACACGGACTAAATGATTCGATTTGGGTGAACATCCAGATCCGAGAATTTTTAAATTGATTTTTCACCATTCAGTGATGGGGCTAAAACGGTATATAGCACGATATCTGAAAAAAAGTCAGACGGATTCGGAGAAAATTTGGTGGGTGAGTTTGGTGGGTGACAAGAAAAAGATGATTAAATTTTATTTCAGGTCCGAATCCAGATCCGGCCCATCAGTGGGATACATAATGTAAACTAACCAGCCTGGTGGAGGTATGTGCTCTACCGAGTGCTCTTCTAGTTTTGTCGTGCACCTCGCTTCTTTCAGTTGTGGTACAGAGGTTATGTGAAGACTTGATTATCGCAATGACTATCACAAAAGCTTCAAACAATTGTAGAAAATGTGTTGCAATTTACGGTGCAGAAAAAGTCAAATTATCAGTTGGTGCTGCAATGCTGCCAAAATCAGGACATGTTGGGTTGTTAGGAAAAGTGTATTCTCCTTTAAAAAATAATAATAATAATAATAATAATAATAATAATAATAATAATAATAAATCACAACTCGTTTCATTAGAGGTAGAGAGAGCATAACATGGAAGGGGGTTGATCATATGGACGACTGTATGTTTTCAGTGTTGTAATATTGACCTGGTTTAAATCTTCATAAAACTGTCAATTTGAACTGTCTGTGTGATAGTGATGCGTTCAGTAACTAGAGAGTTCATTGAACACTTTACCCCGTGTACTGTTTCAAGTATATACAGGAGAGCTTTTCCATTGGTATGCCTGGTGTTGGCTTAATGGTTAGGGTGGTGCGCTTTGGATCCTCGGGTCCTGAGTTCAAATCCCGTTCAGCTGTTGAATTAATACCAGGTGGGGTTGACTCAGCCCGTCATCCCCATGAGGTCGGTGAAATCAGTACCAGCATGCTGGTATCCTGTGTCGGAGTGGCGACCCATCCAGGATTGTGCCCAATAGCCAAGGAGACTGCTTAAGCAGCACCAACGCTCTGCACAGAGTATGGTCCCAGTCTCCTTTCCATTGGTGGGGGTTACATTCTTGAAAATCCGTGTGAACCAAAAACCTCAGGGGTAATGGGGAAAACATGGTTGGAGACTTCATCTTTAAAATTTGTCCAAACTGTACCCTTAATTGACATGTTTGTGCATTGTTTTTGGGCTATTTATTTTCATGAATAAAAGTTATTAATAACATAGAGTAAAGTAGTAGTATTATTTCATGCTGCTTGCATCAACGCTGGGAGCACAGCTGTTCTGCTGATGCAGTGCCCCTGTTTTCAGTAAGCCGGTACTCATTTTGCCGACCTCGGAAGGATGACGGGCTGTCAACCCACCTGATGTTATTTAACGTGTTGATGGGCTTGAACTCAAGACCCTAAGATCTAAAGCCAGTAGTCACCTTCACCATTAATCCAACACCAGGCTTTTGATGAAGATGATGTTGGAGAGTTTGAGGGGGTTATTGTGTTAACGGCCCATGTTAATTAATGAGGCCAATCAATCCCCATTAACATTGCGTGTCGTCATCGTACATAGCCGTGTTTGTGGGCTCTTCTGCAATCGATATGCACACTCCCACATGCCATGCTCTCTTCTGCTGTACGTCGATATATAACTTACCACGGTTCTTACATAAGTATTATGAAGGTGATTTGTCTTGTACAGTGGTCAAGTATATAATTCAATTTAAATAGAGGTTTAAAGACGTATAAATAAATAAATTCTGGGTTTTTACCACCGTGTCTATTCCATCATCCTATCAACCACATTATATTAGTTTCTTCGTGCCTGTTGTTTGTGTCCTTTATGACGTCCTTAGCCCTTTGAACCCTGAGCTCCTTGGACTTTCAGCTCCCCCACTCTGGGATCCCTGGAGAAAAACAAGTGAGAAGTTGAAATTTGTTTTATTTCAGTTTTGTGCCTGTAAAAATGTTTTTTTTTTCTGGCCCTGTAATTACAAATAAATAATATTTTGAATCAAAGACTGTCTTGCTTTCTTCTTTTTTGAGTTTATCGCCAATACTCTACCTTGTGGTGCCAGTCAAACCAGCAGTTATTGCCCGGCTTTCCGAGACACAAGAATTCTCGTTTTGGCAAGTCCTTGTCCTTTGCCTTGAGGTCCCTTTGCTGAGCTGTAAGGTACTTCTCTCTCTGCACACAACACAACGATTTATTGGTAGTCTCATGTGGAGCCTTTTCTACATCATGATGAGCATCCCGTTTCAGTCGTCGCTCATCATGAAACTCTGCTGAGCGTCGATTACCAAATGCTGCCCTAGTGGATGAACATCTACAAGTTCCTGACAGTTTCTCTGTAAACAAATGGAAAGTGTTTGGTGAAGAATGGGGCTTTGTGAAACCCATGAGTACGCACATGCGTTGTACGCAGCTCACGTGAAGAATTTTATTACCAAGCCTCTTGGCCATTTATAGTGGTGGCAGTACTTCTACAATCGAGTAATTTGGTCATTTTTGTTCGTTCTTCCTGTATTAGCATTGTCAGCCTTCACTGCTTTTGGACAAGCAACAGGAATCTTTCTTTTGTTCAGTACTAACATATCGAGAGATAGATTGACGTGACAATATGTATGGGCCGCTTGTCCTGCCAAACTTATAACAGCAACAGTCCCATTGGATAGAATTACCCATTCTCCTTTTTTGCATTTCATTGTTTCTCCTTCTAAGTGTCTTGGGAAATTCTCTTCTGTTGGTCGTGGTAGTTCCACACATCCTTATCCCTTGTTTTATGGTCAAATACTCAATTAGAAGGGCACTTGGTAGAGTGCATACCTCCACCCCGTAATGCCTGATCCACGAGAGCATATCGGGCTCGATACGTTTTTGAGATATCGTGCTGTGTATCGTTTTTGAGCCCTATCTCTCAATGGTGAAGAATCACTTTAGAAATTCTAGTCATCGGATCCGGATTTGGATCTTCACCGAAATCGAATCGATTCTTCATTGTCACACAGACAACATGTCCACCAAGTTTCATTCAAATCCGTCCTCAACTGTTTGAGATATACTGCACACAAACAGACAGACAGACAGACAGATAGACAGAGAGGGGTGAAAACATAACCTCCTTCGCCTCCATTGGTGGAGGTAACTTGCTGAACTGGGGTGTAGAACTTGCCGGTGTTCAGGGACTACTTCTGTCCTGAGAATTTGTCAATCTTTCGGACAATCAAGTTCCCTGTAACCCCAAGGTTATCGATAGCCTCGGCATCATCTCTCCTCTCAGTGTAAACTTCAACATGACAAATATACCCATTTTCACAATCACATCGCAGAAACGTCTTGATTCCCCCCAACGGATCAGCGTGTCCTTTATGTACTGTTTGAACGACAGTTTGTTTTTAGTGGGGATCATTCCCTCGTCAAGTGAAAGTTTACAATTTGGAAAAAAAAAGTCATAATTGAACACTGGGTGAGTCTTGTATATTTTATCAGTCTTGTCAAGCTGAGGATCATCCTCATTTACGCAATGTAGGAAAGACCAGATTGCAAGAAACCGGTCTCATCATGACCTTTGGAAAACCAAGCGCGGAAGCATAGCGTCCTCAGACCGCCAGTACTGCTCGTATCTATGTCTACGTATCAACATTTCCATGGTGACTCGGAGCCCCAAAAATGCTTTCAACTCTGACAAAGTAAGAGGCTTTTGTTGGAAACATTTTGCTGCGTAATAGTTTGGTTTGGCTGCAATCACGTGTTCAGCTTGGCCATTAGTCTCTGTGAAAAGTAAATCCCAAAGAACACCATCCCAGAACAAGCCAAAATAGTCACGTGGAGAACTTTCCACATTTATTACATTTGGTACATTTTTAGGCCATCCATCCCATCCCATCCATTGGGACCATACTCTGTGCATAGCGTTGGTGTTGCTTAAGCAGTCTCCTTGGCTATTGGGCATAATCCTGGACAGGTCGCCACTCCGACACAGGATACCAGCACGCTGGTACTCATTTTGCTGACCTCGAAAGGATGACAGGCAAAGTCAACCCCACCTGGTATTAATTCAACAGTTGAGTGGGATTTGAACTCAGAATCCTCAGATCCCAAGCCCACCACACTAACCATTAAGCCAACACCAGGCATATTTTTTAGGCCCTGGTTGCTCAATAGGTGTAAACTGGCATTCATTGAACCCTGCAGTGGCTCTTTTCCATCCTGGGGGGGGGGGGGAGTCAGGCCTTGGTCTATCCCTTCGGTGTCCTCCAACACGACCACGCCCTCCAGCTCTGCCACGCCCCCTACCAACACCTCTGGGAACTCCCCCAGCATTGTCAGTACTGTCAGTTTCACATTCCCTGTTTGAAGTCATTCTCTGACTCAAAATCACTCTCATTACCATAATCATCATCATCATCATCTATTCCTTGCTCATGTGAGCTCAACACCTCATCAACTGACATCACGTTCAACTCATTTTGGAACGATTTTGGTGAGAAACCTTCAAAAACTTGCGTGAATCTTGTCTTATGACTTCCGCAGATCATGCGCTTTCGTGTGTTCACAAGGGTGGGCCAATTGGCGTGTGTAAAGAAGCGGGTGCATGGCAAAAGCCTTCCTCGCAATTCCTGAGCCGTTGGCGGCAACGCAGACCAAAGATCAGGTGCAATATGACGGAGCCGGTAATTGCTCAGGAAGTTGTTCGTGATAAACACGAGCAAGTAGGGGCCAGTTACTGACCGGCTGCTCGGTTTTATGGAGGTTGTTACGTTCACGGGGTGGGGGTATTGCATTGGTGTTGCGGTGGTTCTCAAGATGGGTTTCTTTCTTTCTTATTTTCCTTATTTTATTTTTGATCCTTCTGCTGCAGGACCTTCCTTCCCCTTCCCTTTCTATTGTGTTTTTTAGGCCTCCACATTATCTCATGCGATGGTACTGTGTGGCTTTTTCAAGAAAAGAAGGTGGAGTAAAAATAAAAAGAGGAAGCGAGAGTGGGCGCAGCAGGTGTAAAGGCGAGTGAGAGGGGGAGAGAAAAAAGGTGGGAATGAATGCAGGACACGCGGTCCTGTCGTGTGACGAGAGACCTGGCCTGGAAGACCTCGTTGAGGATTGGAGAGACCCTCCGAGGGCCGCCTGTTGGAGGCACCCTCTGTGTTGAAGACGCTGAGGCAGAAGAGAGCCTCACTGGGACACATTGATCAGAGGGGGAGCAGAAGCGTTTCCTCATCTTGAGTGTCACCTGAGCTGACCTGAAGCAACATGTGGCTTCAAGGTGTTGCAGGAATTGCTCTGGTTTTTTCATTGGCGAAGTTTGAGAACCCTTCGAGAGAGAGAGAGAGAGAGAGAGAGAGAGAGAGAGAGAGAGAGAGAGAGAGAGAGAGAGAGAGAGAGAGAGAGAGAGAGAGAGAGAGAGAGAGAGAGAGAGAGAGAGAGAGAGAGAGAGAGAGAGAGAGAGAGAGAGAGAAAGAAGGGTGGTGGTGGTGAAGTGTCAGCCTTGTGGCCTGTGGCTAGGGTGAGGCCGTTGGAACGTCAACTCAAACAGGCCTGAATTCTTCTCCTTCTTCTCCTCCTCCTTCTTCTCCTTCTTCTCCTTATTCTTCTCCTTCTCCTTCTGCTTCTCCTCCTTCTTCTTCTGCTTCTCCTTCTTCTTCTCCTTCTTCTCCTTCTTCTTCTCCTCCTTCTCCTGTCTCCTTTACCAATTATTTTCTTTATATCTTGGCAAATATAATTTTGTTATTTTCCTTCCCCTCCTCCCCCCCCCACCCAGATTAGCTTGGGAGACCTGGTGGACTGTGGAATTATCTGTCTTGTCCATTTTGTCTTGGTGCCTGTCTGCCCTTTATTTTCTTAATTATTACCACTGTATATATTTTATTACATCGTTTTTTTTTTTTTGTAATGTGGTTTATTCATTGCTTCGTGGTATACCCTATGTTTCTTTATTCTGAGCAAAAGATTTGCATTTGTTCCTCTTGGTTTGAATTTTGTATTGCATTGTTGGATTTGCATATGATGCTGTATGTTGAAGAGTGGGGTGTGTGAATTGCCATGAGCATTAGCAGGGCCGGATTTAGACATGTGGTGGCCCCTGGGCAGCCTTCAGTCGTGGAGGCCCACCCTACCTGAGAATACTAAAAAGGTGACGAGACATATTTACAGTCATCCATAAAGTATATTTTTCAAGAACAAAGAATCTGAACTTCTAGATAAAATAGAGAATGAGATAAGATTAATATCATATATCTGTTCCACCAACTACCAACTACCATTCAGGCACTCACTAATACATTTTTCCTTACAATTTTTTTTTCATGAAATATGTGGAGGCCCCCTGGTTGTGGAGCCCCCTGGGCAACTGCCCAGCTTGCCCATGCCTAAATCCGGCCCTGAGCATGAGGATGCTAACGTCGCTCGGTCACATCTGACTGCTGATACAGCGTGACTGCACATGGGGGTACGTATTGGTCTCTCGAGCACGTCGATGAGGACCTCCGGAACAATACACAGTACCCCGAGCCCTCCACCTGAGGGCTAAGTCGTAACAAGGTTTAAGTCGCGGCCGATAAACCGGCCACTCGGGTTCAAGTGGTTTAAAACAGTAAGTTTCCTGTTTGGAATGATTTTTCAATTTTGTTTGACTGCCAGACAGGCAGACATGTTGAAAACACCAAGGTATCTCTTTGTTTTTTCTGCGCATGCGCGATCGGGCCAAATTCAGAGCCGAAGTACGTCAAAATGGCAGACTTGTCTTTCCATGCGTGCTCCGTCCGATTCGTGTTCAAAATATAACATTCAAAGCTGTTTCTCGATCATAAAGTGATGAGACGGAAGGACATGAACCGATTGATTAACCCTGCTTTTCGCTTCGCATGCGTGGGGTAAATAACATAAATTTCTAATCTCAACCAAACTACCCAGGGTGAGTAAGGGTCGTGAAACGAAGGTTGTGGTGACAATTCATTTTCTCCCCTCCCCAAGGGGTTTTTGCAAGACTACTTCCAATAAAAGTGATAGCAACAATAACGACAGCATCTATCTATAATTCCAGCAATGTGTGCGTGTGTGCGTGTGCATGTGCGTGTGCGTGTGCGTGTGCGTGTGCGTGTGCGTGTGTGTGTGTGACCGCTGTTTCTCGACAACCGCTGGTCCGATCTAATTGAAACTTGCCTGGTATATTGCTGGGGACCTGAGGATGTGCCTTTTCTAGGTTTGATATTAATCAGACAAGTGGTTCGCAAGTTATGGCCATTTATTTACCAAACCAATGACAGGACACGTTGCTGCGTAGGCGTGGCCGTTGGGGAAGAGATCCTTCGCCGCGTTCCCCATTACGGGTTACAACGTACGCACTTCCAGATAGTGATGACTTACTGTATTCTAATAATTTCTCGATTTCTTATCTGCATTTATAGATAAACACAATGCCCCAATCCAGTCGTCGTTTACGAGAGTGAGGGAACGGCCTGTGTGGTTGTTGTTTCTGGCACGTTTTTTTTGTACGTACGGGCATGCACTAGTAATTATCCATCTATAATTCCATCAATCTCTGTATGTGTCTGTATGTGTGTCTGCACGTGTGTCTGCACGTGTGTCTGTCTGCGACCGCCGTTTCTCGACAACCACCAGTCCGATCTGATTGAAACTTTCCAGGAATATTGCCGGGGACCCGCGGATGTGTCTTTTCAAGGTATGATATTAATCGGACGAGCAGTTCCCAAGTTACGGCCATTTTATTGCTTTTTTCAGTGTTGCAAAGGTGTATATATCGCAGCTGAAGTGTCGTTCCACCTTATCATGCCATTTTTTCCCAAACATATCTCAGAATAATAATAACAGCATATTAATAATAATAATAATAATAGCACAATAATTGACAGTAATAAAAAGAATTACATGATACAATGACCAATGTCTGTCAACCAATAACGACCGATATATTGTCTGTCAACCAATAATGACCAATAACGTCTGTCAACTAATGACAGGACATGGTGCTATGACGTCATGAATGACGTCACAATGAATGTTTATTTATTTATTTTCTTCTTCGTTTGGTATGGCATCACAATCAACGCTGGGGACCTGGGGAATCAAAGGGAAACAGTTATTTCCCAAGGGTTTGAAAGCTGTTTTTTTCCCCAAGGTTTGAATTAATTGTTAAAATTATTAATTAATCCCAAGGTTTGAATTTTCCCAAGGGAAACAGCTGTTTCCCAAGGGTTTGAATTAATTGTTGTGCTTGGTAGACATTTGTGAATACATTTACAGAGAGAGGGGCGAGAGAGGAGGGGGCGAGAGGAAGAGAGAGAGAGAGAGGGGCGGGAGAGAGGGGGCGTCACAATTCAGGAGAGGGGGACGGGAGAGGGGCGAGACTAGAGGTGAGAGAGGGGGACGGGAGAGAGGGGTGAGAGTGGGGGGG
>NC_140966.1:13398332-13415832 GCF_056783735.1 Eptatretus burgeri
TGGAGACGATCAAGAATGCATAATATTGAGATGTATTTAAAGTGTCAAAGTAACCAATGTGCTGACAAGCATCCTGTAGTATGGATACATGAAAACTACCAGACTGATTCACATTTAATTTTCACTGCAAAAAGACTATAAACTAACGTATTTCCAAAGAGGACATTTTATGTAAAACCTTGAATAACCGGCATTGTTTGGAAATACTAAATCACCGATGCTTGAACGTTGTGAGTCGAGCAGGTAGATTACGAGTACTGGCTTCCGACTTGTTAATAAACTCATCAGTATAAATCTTACCCCGATACTTTAATCTAATGGTAAAGAACACTTGTACTGTTTTATTAACCAGCTGGCCTTCATGACTTATCTCACCAAGAGCCAAAGGATTTGCATGTGCTACCTGAACAAAGGTGGGACTTGTACTCTCGTGAATCCACATTTGTGTTGCACTATAATTTAAGGAGCACATTACCACTGGACATGGGCTTGTTCACAGCCACTTCACGGAATATTTGTTCGCAAATCTTTACAAGTTTGACTACTTCAAATGAAGCAAAATACAGACCACCTCTATCCTCGACAGCCACCAACCTCGGAAATTCATGTGGACTCTCACTATAGCTGTGCTCAGAGGATAGACCAGAAAGGCCCCACCAGTAGACCAACACATTCTGCACAGGACAGATTGCTGACGAACCTCCAAACAATATAGCCTGCAATGTAGTAGATCAAAATCATGTTGACAACTTGACGGCCGAAAACATGGCGGCGAGTGTCCAGGGCAGAGTGTCCACGCAACCTCCCTAGTGCTCCAGCTGATGTATTACCTCTATGGGCAAACCAATGCCCAAGCGATACAGCAGGAAGATATGCAACAAGGCCTTGTAGACCAATCAAAATTTGCTCCAATTGTTAAGAAATAGGATAATAACACGATGTCACTTTGGGAGGCGGGCGTTTGTGGGTTTTAATATTATTATTACTATTATATTATTATTTTAACTCAGGTGGTGTGTATCTCCAAAAGTTCACAAGGGAGTAACTGCCATAAAATGCATCAACTTATTGGAATGGATTTTACTCAGGTTTCAAACAACTCCAAATGCAAAAAAATACCACTGACCTCCTCAAAACTTTCCCTTGCAGAAACCTCTGCAAAAGGGCATTGCAGGGCGGTCGCAAGGGCCGCACCTGCTTCACGTGGCACCATGCGCTCGCACTCCAAGTCGCGCTTCGTGGCCACGAGGAACGCGGGCGGTGGGTCTGAAGCTCCTCTCGATGCCGCTCCGTGCGCGTGATTCACCAAAAACCGCAGGCGCATCACCTCGTCAAAACTGCATCGGTCTGTGAGTGAGTACGCAATGAGGAATGCTTCACCCCACCGTATCTTATCTTCCAGCAGCATTGAATCTTCTTCCTTCCAAAGATTCATGGAGAAAGCAGGGGTGTCAATAAAGCCTGGAGAAGTCCCTTTCATGAAGATGCATTTTCAAGGAGTCTGATGAAATTTAATGTCTCATTGTTGGTGTACACGAACAAGCCATTATTTATCTGAGCAGTGTACTTGGAGTTAACGCTTCACAAAGCTTCCTCTGTGGTATTTGAAGCTATAAAACTGAGCAATATGGCAATTCCTTGATTGATTGTGGTATTCGTGGTTGTACAAGTCAGATGAACTTGCACAACATCGTTATGAATGGAAAGATGCACCCCATAAGTTTTAATAGCACTGCGTATGCTGTACTTGGCTTTATTTGAACAAACTACTATCGATCAAATTTTCTTTTGAATACTTTTTTTCCTTTCATACACTTGTTAAAACAACTGATTTGTGTATTTTTGCATTTTACGGCCACTTTCACCATATATGCCTTGCCGTTTAATGTGCAGCACCAGCACTGACCTGGGCAAAGTTTTCTTGGTGTCATTATTAGCATTATAGAAGTACAGTTGGAGTGTTGTGAGTGGTGTCTCTGATGGTTAAAATCTGCATACGAGAATTTGTTTCATCACCATTGAGAGATGGGGCCAAAAATGATACATGACACGATATTTCAAAAAATTGTGGACGGATTATGACAAAACTCGGTGTATGAGTTGGGTAGGTAACATGAACAAGCCAATTAGATTTTGGTTCAGGTTCAGATCCAGATCCGGCCTATCAGTGGAATACGAAACGTAAACTGTTCAGCCTGGTGGAGGTGTGAGTTCTACCGAGTGCCGTTCTAGTTACACACAAGATGCGATTCCAATACTATCATGTTATTTGAATTTTATTTCCCACTTTTTCCTCTTTCCATAATCTATATATTACTAAAACTCTCATCTTGTGTATATGTATATGTGTATATGTATATATATATATATATATATATGTATATATATATGTATATATATATGTATATATATATATGTATATATATATGTATATATATATGTATATGTATATATATATGTATATATATATGTATATATATATGTATATATATATATATATATATGTCTTCTTCTTCTTCTTTCGGCTGCATCCCGTTCGGGGTCGCCACAGCGGATCATCCGTATGATCCGCATAGTGATTTGGCACATGTTTTACGCCGGATGCCCTTCCTGACGCAACCCTGGTCGCCTCTTACGACACAGGGATATGGTACACCTATTTTAACCGCGGTATACACCGGCCCAGTACACTGGTACTCATTTCGCTGACCTCGGAAGGATGACAGGCTAAGTCAACCCCTAGTGTATTAATTCAGTGTCCTAACGGGGCTTGAACTCAGGACCTTTTGGATCCCAAGCCGCTGCCCTTACCACTGTGCCAACACCAGTCTTTATGTATATATACAGTATGTATATATATATACATATATATATATATATATATATATATATGTATATATGTATATATATGTTCCCGAAATACAACCAAAACGGTACACGATGGCACAAAAATGTTAGTGCCACCTTTCTCACCATTCGCCTGCGGTGTGCAGTATCAAGTTTCGTTAAAATCGGGCAACGAAAAAAATTATTTAAAAAATCAATTCCAGATTCAGTCAAGTACTCTTTGGGAGTATTTGATCAATACAAACAACCTCAGCGGTATAGTTCGCTGGAGCTATCTTTTTTTTGTTGAAATGATTTTTTTCATCAACCGCTCTCACAATGGGAACCCAACGGGGTCACGGGTCGTCTAGTTGCTCATAAAACTGTATATATGCAGACATTGTGTCGGCATACCACGCTAATAGCAGGGTATGTTTACACATTGTAAGCAATTAAGAAACGTGCTTCCTCATTGTCTCGGGTCACTCACCTGTATTTAGTTTTTTTCATTTATTTATTCTCATTCATTTATATTTTCATTTACGGACACTTTCCGATGGTTATGTGATCCCCCCCCCCCCCCCAGTACATTGGCTTAGAAGTTTGTCAGCACCCAACATTTCAGATTTCTATGTCACCTGGAAGGTCCCAAATATTCATATCAGTCAGTCAGTAAGTGAATAAATGAGTGGTTAGATTGAGCTTTGTATATTACTAGAAGGGTATGCTTACACATTGTAAGCAATAATGAACCATGCATGCTTCCCCATTGTCTTGGGTCGCTCACCTGGATTTGTTTTTTCCATTTACTTTTTTTCATTTACGGATGTTTTCCAATGGTTCTGTGATCCGCTCCCCCCAAGTGTATTGGCTTTGATGTCCATCAGTATGCAAAATGACCACACTTCCCCATTGTCTTTGGTTCATCCATCGGGACCACACTCTGCACAAAGCATCAGTGCTGCCAAAGAAAGCAGTCTCCTGGGCTATTGGGCAGAATCCTGGATGGCTCACCACTTACACAGGATATTCAAATGGCTCAATCATCCCAGCATGCTGATACTCATTTTGCCAACCTCGGAAGGCTGACAGGATGATAATTCAGGACCCTACGACCATAAGCCCACTACCCTAACCATTAAGCCAACACCAGGCATAACTACCAATCAGCTATCACCTAATTAATCCCCAGCTGTTACAAAGACTTTCTAATCGATAACACCCGTGTCCTTCTCGCCAAAGAAGCCACATAAAGCAACGAATAAAACTTTTTTGGGATTATCCACAATCAACCATGTATTTTCCGAGGCTGACCACATAACAAAGCTGGCTTCCAAAGCAAGCCACAGATTAGGCGTCTTCTGTCAATCCAGGTCTTTCCTTGGAAATTCATAAATATTCACAGTCTACAAGGCTTTTGTCTAGCTCAATGCAGTACTGCTCTCCTCTATGGGCTGGTGCCCTAGCATCGCATCTGTCTTTCCTGGATTCTGTGGAATCTTAAACTCTCAGCATTGTTGGAATCTCCTGTGACAAGTCCAAAGCATAACTTCTGTTGCTTTCACATCGCAGACAGTTCAGTGGTCTCTCTCTCTCTTTCTTTCTTTTTTTTTCCTTCCATTTCTTCTCCTGCATTATTGCTCCCTCTGCTCTCTGTCCTCCAATCCTCTTCAGCAACTCCAGGATGCACGGATTCTTCCAGTAACCCCCTCCTGGTTAAACTTCCGCAATCCAGCCTGACTGTACACCTCAACTCTTTCTTCACTCTTCCCGTCTATGGAAACTGCCTTCCCGAGGCAGTCCTTTCCAACTCTTCCTTCCAGGGCTTCAAGCAGGTAGTGTACCACCATCTTGTGTCATCCCCATCCTGACGCATCATCTTTATTACCCCCATTAGTCCTTCCTTTCCCAGCCATCTTACTTCGGACTTTCACTTTTTCCTCCTCCCCTCTTTCTCTTTTCCTGTTCATTCATTCCATTGCTGGTTGTGCCCAATCGTTGTCCAACTATCCCACTATCAATTCAACCTTGCCCTTCCATAACCCTCACAATTCCAGAGAGAAAAAAAAGTTATATTTTTGATAGTACTCCAATGGTGGAAGCATTTCCAGGAGGAGGAAAGAATCGACAACCTTTGCAAGTATGATTGCTTGTCAACTGCACTCAGTACCCACATCGCCTGGAATTTGTACAGTAAGTGTGTTCAAGTCTGCCTTCAAAAAGCATCGTATCGATGTGTCATTGAGCTGGAATTCTAGGTTTTGATTTGATGGGTTATATATTTGCAAAATATTTTGTTTTTGGCTTTAAATATTGAGTGCTGGGATAGTGCTTCAGACAGAACCAGTCCATATGTCGTAATTACGGAAAACGTCATGTTGAATCTGACAGAAGATCAAAGGGGAGCAAGGTGCCAAATACCTTGCAAACGAGTGGCAGACAAGAGAGGGGTAGAGTGGGTCAGCCAGAGTAGATGTGAGTGGAGGGTGTGGGAGGAAGCATGAGGTGATGATGCACAGCACTCTTGAAGGACTGTTGGGAGGGAAACAATACAACAGTGACAGGAGATGGACTCTGCAGATGAGAGAATGGGGTGTATGATCGGAGGTGATCATTCGGCTTGGATTTGAGCATTCTTGATGTGAGATTTTGGAAGAACCGTGAAACTTCGCTGTAATGGGGATGGGAGAACGTGAAGAGGCAGGCGATGTGTCTGCGGTGAGTGAAAAGCAGACCTAGGAACTCTGCTCCTGCTGAGGTATGCTGATAACATGAAGAACCTTGGACTCGATAAACTGCAGGAGAGCGAAATAGAGAGCAACTCCACCAGCCCAAAGTGGAGAGACAGACTCTATGATAATATGGACTAAAGCCTTGTACACTATATTGTCAGCAGCTCTGCAGAGAATGCCTAGGTGTTGGCCTGCTTGCCCATGTGGGGTTGAGAGACCTTGGAGCTGCAGGGATTGTCCCACTCCCAGGGATTGACCACATAATTTAGACTGTGGGGGCTTGACAGCTGATCCCTGTCAAGGTACAGAGTGAGAATATACGATTTTTCCCCCTTTGTTGAAAGACATGTTCCAGGTTGCTGAGAATTTTTATCAGCGTCTCGCATAGCGAACGCTGCTCTAAGAGAGCTCAGCATTGTTGTTCTTCTTCTTGTGAAGACAAAACCTTTATATTAGGACTCGGCTCTTTTATACACACGATCCTGATCTCCTTAAATACTAAACACCTGAACACATCCTCACATAGACGGTGCCTTTTGAGAGCATCTACCATGAACTTTTAAATATATTCGGACATTTGCTTTAAAGTTTCGAAAAGTTCACGTTACTATTTAAAGATTATTCCATTTAATGTGTTGTAATTTCGTAAATACACTATATTTCGTAAATCCGTAAATACGCTATGACGGGTCTCGCTATTGGCTTAATCAAGGCACGTGACAAAGTATCGGAAGTTGTTGTTGTTGTTGTTGTTGTTTTTTTTAGCCGACAAAACCTTTCGGACGCTGCTCTTCGACACATTTGTCCTTGTTTTTTTTCTCGATCAGCTGAGGTGGAAGCCTGCAGTAGTCATCTTCTCAGATGTGTGTTGTACTGTTACGTTTAGGGTGGAGCCATCTGCCAAGTTGTACAGTGTAATATCCAAGGAAGCAGTGAGGTCAGACCAACAATAAAAGTTTGGTCCTCAAGCTGCCTTATGAGACATCTTCCTGAAGATGGAGATATCAAGAGGAAGAGAAAACTGCTTTCAGAGAAAAATCAGACAACCTTTCAATGCATTAGACAATTTGGAAAGTAAGTCTGGGTTCTAGACAGTATCTAAAGCTTAAGAGATGGCCAGAATATTTTATTTGAGACTTTGTGCATCCATACATTTTGGGTTAAACAAATAAACATGTCCATTATCGAATAGTCAGGGTGGAAGTCAAACTGATTATCAGAGATTTGTTTGGTGTTGGCTCAGTGGTTAGGGTGGCGGCTTGGGATCCTCAGGTCCTGAGTTCAAGCCCCGTCAGCCGCTGAATTAATACACCAGGGGGTTGACTCAGCCTGTCATCCTTCCGAGGTCGGCGAAATGAGTACCAGTTCCAGTGTGTGTACTGGTAGAGGGGCACTGCATCAGCGACACAGTCGCGCTTCAAGAAATGATAGCTACCCCGGCAGCTAAGCTGCCATACGACCACCAGAGATTTGTTTGTTGGAGAAGAGACAATTCCTAAGGTCAACAGAATTGATACGATGTCCGGTACGAAAGTAATGCCTCTTATTTTTCAGTTCGTAACTAAAACATCATAGGTAAGCTCCGCAAGATCACAATGGAAGGTTTGTATCTCCCGCCCATTTTGAATTGAGTGATGCTTTGGTGAATTAGGTGACATCACCGCACCACACGTTCAAAATGGCTGCCCCGCTAGATGTGCATACGAAGCAGCGAACAGTTGTTGAATTTCTTTCTGCAGAAAAGACTGCTCCAGTGGAGGGTCATCGGCATTTAAAGAATGTGAACGGTGACTCAACCATTGATACTCCTGAGCACGTTAGACATTGGGCAATGTGTTTCAAGAGTTGCGAAACCGATATCGACAACAAGCCTTGAAGCGGTCGGCCTGCAACCGCAGTGACTCCAGAAAACGAGACTTGGATTGATGTGCTCATTCAAGTGCATTGCAGTTGGAAATGTTGTGGAAAAACAACTTCATATTTTCCACATATTTATGCATAATCTCTGTAATTGTCATTGTGATTGGAATTATATTGAGTAAGAAATACAATAAGAGGCATTTCTTTCGTACCGACCCTCGTAGCTTCCATCACTTTACTTACAATCGTGAGAATCCTGGTCAGTTTGTGGTTGTGCGGATCGAATTTGGAACTCGTGCGAATAGGGGTGGTTTGCAACTTTCCAGAATGAAGTCAGGATAAATCTGGATTATAGTGAAGAAGGAGGAGAGGATTGGGCCTGAGCACAATGAGGATTACAATGCCAATTCCATCAGAACCACTTGCAAAGGAGGTGTCAAGATTGACTTAGAACTTCTCAACCTGCGTGGGAGAGAAGTCCACATTGTAGAGAGCAGTCGGTTGTAGGGGAAATGGTGGGGATAAGATGGGAGTTGTTTCGTATGTAGTCTGTGGCTGCTGGTTGCATCATTTATGGAAGCACAGCTGTGCCGCTGATGCAGTGCTCCTGTTACCAGCATGCTGGTACTCATTTTGCATACCTCAGAAAAATGAGAGGCTGAGTCAACTCACCTGGTGTTATTTCAACGGCCCGACAGGGGCTCAAATTCAAGACCCGAAGATCTCAAGCCATTGTAAGCATTGTAAGTAGGAAAGAGAGAAACTGATTAAGTTTTGCAGATGCATCACAAAAGGCCTTGACTGTGATACTGTGGATCGTAGTTTGAGGACTTAACTCCCAGCAACTGGGGCTGGGAGGGGGGCTGTGGGTATGGGAGTTATGAAAATAAACTGCAACATCACCACCAGGATGTGAGCTTGGTCTGTCAGCGTAGGAGGGAGAAGCCAGGGAGGGAGACATGTTGGCAACTTCCTGAACGAAATTCCACCATTGTCATTCTCTTTGCACATTTTTTCACAACTCGATAGAAGTGTCAGATACTAATTAAACTCCATAACGTGAATTTTTTGGACCTCACAAATATAAATATGTAAGCTCATTCGAACCACTGACTCACTGACTGACTCACTGACCGACTCACTGATATTAAAGTTCGGTACCTTCCTGGTGACGTAGAAAGCTGAAATTTTGCGTGCCAATTGACATCGAAGCCGGTACACCGGGAAAATCACAGAACATTTGGAAAACATCCGTTAATGAAAAAAATGCAGGTGAGCGACATGAGACAAAGGGGAAGTACATTTCGTTTTTGCTTACAATGTGTAAGCATATCCTGCTCATACATATGTGTTTGTATTTGTATATGCATATATATATATATATATTTATATATATTTTTTCTCTCTCAGTTTTTCATGTGATCCCACTTTCCTGGGAATCATTAATTTCATTTTTTGACTTTTTCTATCTTCAAAATGTTTGGTAGCAAATTGATAGAACATATAACTGGCAGCACCCAGTTCCAGTTGGTTTTTAATGAGTGCTCGTATAACACCCACAGAATACCTCGAAGGCTTTCAGTTTATTCCAAATCCAAACTTGTTTAAAACTCTTGACCTTGCCAACAGCAAGCTTTCCTTCTTGCAGTTGAGGTTTCATGTTTTGAAAATGAGATTCCCGCCACATTTGTTTGAAGTACCATATGGCACTCTTCTCTTATCGGCTGTCCAAATGAAAGGCACATGTATGGAACTTCAAAAAGGATTCACACCATTTGACTGAGCCACGTGGAAAGGGCTCACAAACCTGTCCCGCAGTGTCGAGGATCTCAAAATGTACGACCTCACCATCGACCGTTGCAGAATGCTGATAGATCGTTTCTGACACACAAGCACATTCTATTAGCAACATGCAATCCAGGTTTAAGACTTAAAAAAAAAAAATAATAATAATAATACTTTGCTTGAGTTTAGTTTCATTTTTTTTTTCACAATCTTAAGTTTGTTTTTACACCAAGTTCTTTTTTTCATGCAACAATATATTTTTTTCTGGGAGAAGTTGATCAGCTTCTGCTTAAAATTGGTAAACTTAGACTACCACCCATCCCCAAATCTCTCGCTTTACTCCATAAATGCCTCTTCATTCCCCTTATTGTATCTCATCCTAACCCCCTTTCCCTTTAATCTCTTCATTTGGGTTCTGGGATATTTCACTCGCAATGTGGATCCCTTTGTTTGTTCCGCTGTTGTGCAAATCGGGTGTCAGAATGGCTCATTTGCCAGTAGAATTGCCATTAAGCTATCCAGTGTGGGCTCCTTCACTGATGGCAATCACTTTCGTTTTATAAAAATAGTTTTGCGTATCCAATGTGGGGCCTGGCAGGGGGAGGAGGGGGCCCTATGGGGATAAGGTATACTGTCCTACCTGTAACTTTTGGATTACGGATTTTAAAAATTCCATGGCACTTCTAGGAAAGTGTAGGCCATTGTGTGCTGTTACATGGCCAAAATTCCTTGCCTGTAGATTGAAAGGGATCTCGATGTTCAGTAAGATTAAATTATTGGTACGAACGGAATCGGTGTATACCATCATCATCATGGTGGCCTTCTTACCCGTCCTACCTAACGTCCTTCCGACGAACGGCACGCACGTCATCGTATCGGTCTGCATACGAAACGCCGGGGAGACGGTTTATAGCAGGGTCGAGATTCGAACTTCAAACGAGATTCATAGATATGATGAGCGCTATTCTTTCAACCACGATCATGAGTGTATGTACAAGGTAAACAAATTGAGTCAAGTTAATAAAGTATGATGGGCAAAATGACGTCCACCTGTATCGAAGCTGAATTTCATCTCGTGTAAGTGGGTCACTTTGCACACATGACCGACCGACCATCAGACTAAGCTTTTAATTCAATAGGGATGCCTGAGATCAGTTAATCCCACTAAGTGATCTTCCACATTTTTTTTTTCCTTTTCTACGTGCATACCTTTACACTCTCTCAATCAATCATTCCTTCCACATTTTAAGGGAATCGCACAAGAAGAAAAGGATTGTCTGGGCATCCAGATTTTGATTGCATTGATTTTCTGGAAGTGCTCATCAGCTCGGACGTCCAAGTCACATTGGAATGGCTGGTGAGTCACCAAGTTTGGCCTTTGGATGATAGAGCTGGATATTGACTCCAAGTTCTACTGATTGCTCAATTACCAGCATTTAAAGATTTGAGATGTCGAGTGTGTCCATAAAGTCCTTGTGCAACTTTAAACTTTGAAAACCTTTCATGTACACATGATATAAACAAACCATAGATGGTGTATGAAAGCATACTTCATCAAGTTGTTACTCAATACAGTTCAAAATTTTAAGATTCAACATTACCACCATCTTTCGTAAGTCATCGTTCGATTCAATTTCCAGCCTGTTGAAAACATTCTCCCCAGTTGCTGCTGGGAAATCTCATAAATTGCATTTGTGATTGTAGCCCGAATAGTTCATCCAAACAATGTGGTTTTGATGAGTAAACAACAGTGTTACATCACCCTACTAAATGTAATCCAATAGAGACAGGTCAGGTGAACGAGGTGGCCAAGAAATTGGTTCACGTCGACCGATCCACTTGTTGAGGAAGACATCGTTCAAGAACCGTCACATATTCGAAGCATTGCGGCAGAGAGCCTCGTCTTGCTGCTACAAGGTGATATGTGAACGATTTGGTCATCGTAGTTCGGGAACCAAATGCGGTCTTAGTAGAGGTTGACGTCACCACTGATTGAGAAGCCACCTCATCAGAAAATGTCAACTCGTCAAGAAACCCAGGGGAATTGTGGATTTAACAACAGCAATAACAATATTAACTGGAAGGGCACTTGGTAGAGCGCATACCTCCACCAGGCTGATTCTTTCACGTTTTGTATACCAGTGATACGTCGGATCTGGATTCAGACCTGAACTAAAATTTAATCTGCTTGTTCTTGTAACCCAACCAACTCATCCACCAAGTTTTGTCCGAATCCGGCCACAACTTTTTGAGATATCGTGCTTTCTATCGTTTTTGGCCCTGTCTGTCCTCAATGGTGAAGAATCACTTTTAAAATTCTAGTAGTCTGATCCGGATTCAGATGTTCACCAAAATCGAAACATTTGGTCCTTGACACACACCCAAGCTCTCCAACGACTTTCATCCGAATCCGTCGATAACTTTTTGAGAAATTTTGTTCACAAACAAATAGACAGACAGACAAACATGGGTGAACATAACCTCAATCCACCATTGGTGGCGGAGGTAACAACTACAACGTTAACAAAACTTGATGAATTATGCTTTCATGCACCATTCACAGTTTGTTTCGATGTTGTGCACATCAAAGGTTATTGAAGTTCAAAGTTGCACAAGGACTTCATGGACACCCTGCATTTGCCTCATCCACTTGTGCCATGCTATTTGGATCTTTAAATCCATGATGTTCCTCTTGGGTCTTACCAACCGAGTCACTAAAACGTTCTTTCCACTCATCGAAATGTTAACTTCAACGTCGATGCCCTTTTTCCAGCTTGAAACAAATCTATCATTGGCAATAACATCGGGCTTGGTGGTTACGTGTGTGTCCTCTCACTTTGTCTGGCTTTGAGTCCTCTGTATAAAGTTGAGTGAAGCAGTCCCGCTTCGATTTTGCAAGATCACAAATTGCAGATGCCTCGATAAACGTTGCGTCGCCGAATTGCCTCGATACAAGTCAAAAAGTGTGGCCTCACGAGCCCACCACGATCAAGCTTCAATCACTGAGCCAACTCGTCCGAAGCCGCAAGTGAAAGATGGCATCTTGCAAAGGGATTTGAAATGTTTTGAACCCAGTGGATTGAAAAACAATGCAATGCAAGTCGTGACTACTGTAAGGTCAGAGCTGCTTGTTTGTTTTTCCTTTTTGTCAGAAGATGTTAAAGAAAAAAAAAAAAAGTGTAATAGGTCATTTGGCCCGTCATGCATGTGCTATATCCATGAAGTTTAAAAAATGGATTCTTTTTTCGTCGTTTTTGGCACAACTCTTGGTTTCTTATCGACTCGTCTCACTGCAAATTGTACAAATTGGAGAAGCAACTCCAAACAGGGAATTTGGGTAAATGTACAAGCACTCAATGGCCTTCCCTTTTTGAAGGGCAACTTTTTTTTCTTTTTTTTTTTTCCCATTACTACCAGTATCCATAATGTAAATTGGGAAAGGAGACACACAGCTTCACACCACCAGCTGGTGGAGTGCATACTCTGTGATGCAGTACCCCCCCCCCCCCAGCGAGCACTGCTTCCGTAGGGGAGGGTTTTTAGTTGATGCTGAGCTCGGTACGAATCGAATCCAGTCAAGATGATGCAAGAGCGAACATGCCAATGAGTTGGCCATCCTGCCGCCCCGAACTTGAAACGACATTTTTACATGATGTACATTGCCAAGAGAAAGAGCTATTTCACCATAGCAGCGAAACGGTGGTCCGTCAGCAGATGGGATGCACCAACTCACCGAGGGTCGGGTCGTATTCCCCAATGAACCTCCTGGTGATGAACCTCACCGTCAATGCTGGAACGACATGAAGGAACGTTGAGGATGGAAAGTGCTTCATCCCGTTCAATACTCATATCGTCACCTTCAATGGATGAAAAAGGCCATTTAGCCCAACGTGATTGTGCTACATCTTCAGCCTGGTGTTTCCACCGACTGCAGATGGTGATACTGATGCAATGGCCACCATGCAGGGGAATCGGGGTAGGGTACGGGAAAGGTCCGGTTAGTCTACTCGAGTCCACAAGCCAAGTAAGCTGGCTTTGCGTCCTCAGCAGAATGGCAGCGTGCTCCAAGATGCAGTGCCCCCTTTCTAAAGCCGGCTGTCTCGTCTGCTTTCACTTGATGTACAGAGCTGCTAACAGAGTGGACAGCCGATTTAGGAAGAGCATGAAGTGAATTTGAAATGAACTTGAATAAATCACAAGAGTTGGAGCGAAAAATGTCTGTTTCTACAGCACACGGACTGTGCACAATTTGCGAATGGGTAACAACTCGAATTCAGGTTTCCACAATGCAATGTGGAGGGGACAGGCAGCGTTACGTCACCATCTGATTGGGGGGGGGGGAGGGGTGCTCCAGCATGCTGCACCACCTGCTGGTACTCTTGGGATCATTAGGAATCCAAACGAGATGAGACAATGCAAGGACAACATGTGGTCATGAGTTAGCCATCATGCTCCACCCCAAACTCACAGCCTCATTGGGAATCGTACCAGACATACCGGTCTTTCCGACCCCGCTCTGGCCAAGTACGACGATCCGCACAGCCCGGCCGGGGGACCCCGGAGTGCCACGTTTGAGAGGACGGGGAAGGACGAACCCCGTGGCCATTGACTTGTATGGCGACCCAGGTCAGGTCAGCTCCGGCTCCAGCACTGTCGGAGTGTTCGCTCGTTGGTCCTCAGCCCAACGACCTCGTTTCGTTGGAAGAGGTCCCCATCGTCTTGGGGAGTGTCATGTCGAGCATCAGGGCGCGTGCTCGAAAATATTTTGAGGAAGGTCGAAGAGTGGTCTTGAGAGGGGTCGGGGGGAGTTTAACGTATTGTAAACAATTACAGTGACCTTTTATACATATCTATAGTCCTTGCTCTTACCCTTGATCAGTTGCCTACCTTCCACCCAAAGCGTCGGTTTCAAATGTAGACCACAGGACGGCGTCTCGGACAGGGTCTCTTATTACCCTTTCCAGACACCCATCGATCAGACTTTTTTTTCCAAGTCACCGAGTGTGGCGTTTTTACCCCTGGGGTCGCGCCCCCTGCAGGCGTGCCTGACCGGCTCCCATTGACAGTGCGAACGTACCTTCCCCCTCCCTCCCTCTTGAAGGAGGACTGCATATCCTCCATATCGTCACCATCTGTAGTCTGAGATGAATGAGGTCTTCACATGCACAGTGCAAAAAAGGTCGTGCAAACACGTGTCATATATATTTATATTATTTTTTATACATACATATTTATATATATGTGTGTGTGTGTGTGTGTGTGTGTGTGTGTGAAGATGTATATATATTTGTATAACCACGTGGTTTGATTACCGGGGAACCACGACCTCGATACGCCTTGTCCGAACCAGATCACTCTACCGAATCGGATCACCTTTCCGGATCGGATGCAGCCGAGCGACACTGCCAAGGACGTACCAGCTCGAAGGAACGGACCATTGGGAATAAAGACCCGGCTCAACCTGGATTCGAACCATGCTGGACCAATGAGGGAAAGGACAAAGGCGAGTTGGGAACATTTCTAATGACAATTATCTATTTACAAGCGAGGAAAAGCATGTGGCACAACAAAGATTTATTGGTTGTGTAACACAAGGAAAGGGGAGGGGGGTGACATATATATATATATATATATATATATATATATATATATATATATATATATATATATATATATATATATATATATATATATATTGTTGTGGTTGACCAAATTCGCAAACCACCATTCAGGTCCCTTAGGTGAGATATCTCGGTAAGTATATGTGTAGTTAGGCCCAAACCCGTTGTCTAGAGGGAATAAATGTCATTCATGAGGGCTGCGACTCTTCAGGATAGCCGTTTTTCTTTTACTATCTTTATTTTGGACCAACCGCCATTATTACCACCACCAACCACGTCTCAACAGCCATCACAACAACAACCACCAACCACAACGCCGCTTCACCACAACCGCCACGACCTTTACCGTCACAACTCGCCACCATCGCATCACCGTCATCTCGCACCACTCGTGGGCACCGATGCTGGACTCGTGTAGGGCGCGCACGGTGCAGCGTGTTCAAAAGCATCGCGGACTTTCTGAAGAAAAACGGATCAAAAACGACTCGCGCCCACTTTTGTTCCGTCCAATCGGTGAGCGAGGGGCGGTTTGGCCCCGCCTCCAGGGCGTTGGAGGGCGGTCGCTATATGCAAATTCATGGATCAAAAAGCATTCACGCCCACTTTTCCTCGGGCCAATGGGGAGCGAGGTGAAAGGTCGGAGGCAGAGGGTCAAAGATGAAGGAGCGAGGCCACGGGGGATATAAGGGGCCGCGTTCGTCAGTCGAGGCAGTTCAGTTCGCAGGAGGAAGAGTTGAGTTGGAAGAGGAGGAAGAGTTGAGTTGAAGTGGCAGTTCGCAGTTGGGAGTTCGCGGAGTCGGAGTGAAGAGGACGGAGCTGTGGAGAGGCGGCGGCGGCGAAGGCGGTTGAGGGGGTGCTCGCGTCGGATTCGGGGAACTGCGGAGGGAAAGGCCGGCGGCGCGACCGAGGTCGTGGTGGAGACGCTCGTCGCGGGACCCAAGAGTTTGTGAAATCCTCCTTTCCCCGAGCATCAGCAACCCCCTCCTGTTTCCCCCCCGCGCTGAGATAGTGCGACAAAAGGGGGCCCCCTTCCCACCCCCTACCAGACACTGTCCGCGAGGCCCACGGAGTTGAGGCACCACCGCCGCTCCGCGTCTCATCATCAGACGGGTAGGCCCGACACGGTCTCGGCCCCAGGCCCGCCTACCCCCTCATCCTGGAGGGTGGTTCTCTTTTCTTTTGCTTTGGGAATATGTGTTGTCGGCGCCGTCTGTGAAGTAAAATTGTATAAGTGTTGCCGTGTGCTCGCGTAGTCGGTATTAGATCTGCATTGTTGCATTTGCTTTTTGTCTTCTTCTTTTCCATGTGCTTTTGGTGGAATTGTATATGTGTGCTTTCCGTTCATCGCGAAATAAATGTGCTTATTATTGAACTGTTTTCCCGCTTTCCCGCAAAGGAGATTGACCATGTCCTTATTGACGGTCGTTGGAGGATGATCCAGAACTGCAGGGTCTACCGGAGTGCTCAGTTCCTCAATACTGACCACAGGCTTGTTGTAGCAACTCTAAAGCTGCACCTTAAATCCTGGAGAATGGTACCATCCCAGCTGAGACTGGATGTTGCCAAGCTCAGGGATGAGAGAGTAGCTGAGGAGTTTGCGAACAGGCTGAGTGGACACTTGGGGGGTCTGGGTGCTTTGGGGGGTCCTGAAGAGTTGTGGAGCGCCTTCAAGACCACCGTCCTTGATGTTGCCGGTGGATGCCTTGGAGCTCACCGCAGGGCAAAGAAGAATTTTGTCTCTCAAGGGACACTGGATACCATTGACCAGAGTCGCAGGGCCAGGCTGAATGGCAGAGCTGAGCTGTTCAGGGAGCTGAGGCGTAAAACTGTACGTGCACTGAGGGTGGACAAGGAGGCCTATGTGCGAGGAATCTGTGAGGGGGTAGAGCATCACCTGTGGACAGGTGATTCTCGTCCCGCTTACAGGGGAATTCGCGCATTACGTTCATCCAAGCCCATCCCTCGGAGCACTGCAGTTCGAGCAGAGAGTGGTAGGCTCTTGACAGAGGAGTCTGAAGTGAAGGCCCGCTGGGCCGGTTACTTTGAGCGGTTGTACCAGGCTGATCCCCCAACTGTCGAGTTGGACGTCAAGGGTGTTACAATCCCTGTTGCTGACCCTCGAATCAACTGTGGTCCACCTACGCTTGTGGAAACACTGGCTGCGGTGAACCAGTTGAAACGGGGCAAAGCTCCAGGGATCTGTGGCATCCATGCCGAACTTCTCAAGGCTGGTGGAAATGCTGCACTCGTGTCGTTGCATGCAGTTTTGTGCTCTGCCTGGAACACAGGCATCATCCCAACTGACTGGAAGAGGGGCCTTGTTGTCCCTCTCTGGAAAGGGAAGGGTGATCGCCAAGACTGCAACAACTACCGAGGGGTGACGCTGCTCTCAGTGCCGGGCAAGGTCTTTGCTCGGATAATTCTCGATAGGGTTCGCCACCATCTACTTGAGCACCAGCGTCCAGAGCAGTCAGGCTTTACACCAAAGAGGTCAACGATTGACCGTATCCTTGCACTTCGTGTCCTCACCGAACGCAGACGAGAGTTTCAGCAGGGGCTGCTTGCAGCCTATGTTGATCTCTGTAAAGCGTTCGATTCAGTGACTCGGGATGTCCTCTGGAGGATTCTTGGTCTTCGTGGGGTGCCACCAAAACTGATCGATCTGATGTCTGAACT
>NC_140966.1:13425832-13480832 GCF_056783735.1 Eptatretus burgeri
TCGTCGTATTCCATGAGGGGCTGGCCGAGCGGTACGCACATTCGCCTCTCGGCTGTCTTGCCTGGGTTCGAATCCTGACCCAGCCATAAACTGTTACCTTGGTGTTTCACAGGCAGGGTGATTAATCATTGTGTGACGTCTCTCAGATGGAGGATAAACTGGCATCCTGTCTTCCAGCATTTGTTGGTCGATGTTAAAGACTCCACGGTGTCCTTTGCGAAGAGTAGACGAGTTATCGCCGGCATCTTGATGTAATCCCAAATTCCTGCCCAAACCGACGACAAAGGGCATTGTCACACCCATCAGTGCCACAGTCACACCTTCAGCCAATGATGCTGTCCGCAGCCTTGTGCTGCATACAAAAGAAGTGTTCTATTGGATTTACAATGTGTGTCTCACCCATTGTAAATCCCATGGAAAACGTTCCTCCACCCCTCCCTTACTCCAACATACTGTACCCAAGATAATTGAATCACCCAACGATATTAAAGTCAGGTGATTGAATCGTCTCCAATACTCAAACACATTGTTGGAGCCACTTGTGTCCATTGTAATATGAGATCTGCTTTCAAAGAACGAACGCTTATGAAAGAGTCAGAAACCTGGTGATAAAACTTGAGAACATGAAAGAGATGATGTGATGAATAGAACAGCGACAATTACACGTCATGACGACGACGACGACGAAACCAGGCAGGGGTCCGAACCAAAATGGTGATTTCCCATCACTGCAGAATCATTCATACCAGTAGAGTATTTTTTTTAGTGCTGATTCACAAATTATTTTTTGAAGCTGTTCATGATGTAGAAGTTATTTCTCAAATTCCATCAACCTGCTTCCTCTTTCGAATTCCAAAACTCACAACAGCTTCTTCATCTCCCTCACGTTTGTATTGAAGTCACCCATGTGTTTTGTTGGGTTCGTTTACAGTGCCTATAGAAAGTCTACACCCCCCTTTTCAAAATTTTCACCTTTTGTTGCCTTATAGCCTGGAATGAAATTACATGAAATCAGACTATTTCCACCTTTATTTACACATCGTAACCCACAACATCCAAGTGAAAACCAAATTATACGAATTTCAAAAAAATTAATTAAAAATACAAAACTAGAATATCTTGGTTAGATAAGTGTCCACCCCCCTTATAATAGCGATTGTAAATTAGCTCAGGTGGAACCAATCACATTCAAAATCACACACCAAGTTAATTGGCTGACACCTGTGTTGAAGTGTAGCGATTCTGATTATTTCAGAATAAAATTAGCTGTTCCTGTAGGTTTCCTCTGCTGGGTAGTGAATTTCACAGCAAAGACTCAACCATGAGCAGCAAAGAGCTTTCAAAAGACCTCCAGGATAAAGTTATGGAAAGGCACAGATCAGGGGATGGGTAGAAAATATTTCAAAGGCCTTGAATATCCCTTGGGGCAGAGTAAAGACAATCGTGAAGAAGTGGAAGACGAATGGCACCATCAAGACCCTGCCGAGATCAGACCATCCCTCCAAACTGGATGACAGGAAACTGATCATAGAGGCCACCAAGAAACCAATGGCACCTTTGAAAGAGCTACAGGCCTTTATGATAAAGTACGGTCACTGTGTGCACGTGACAACAATATCCCCAGCACTGCACATGTCTGGCCTGTATGGAAGGGTGGCAAGAAGGAAGCCATTACTCAAAAAAGCCCACCTTGAGTTCCGTTTGAGGTACACAAAAAAATACTCTGGAGATTCTGAAGTCATGTGGCAAAAAGTTTTCTGGTCTGAAGAAACCAAGATGGAACTTTTTGGCCTAGATGAAAAACGTTAAGTTTGGCACAAACCCAACACAGCACATCACCCAAATAACACCATCCCTACTGTGAAGCATGGTGTTGGCAGCATCATGTTGTGGGGATGTTTCTCATCAGCAGGGACTGGGGCACTTATCAGGATGGAAGGGAAAATGAAAGGAGCAAAATACAGAAAAATCCGAGAGGAAAAACCTGCTGCCCTCTGCAAGAAAGCTGAAATTAGGACGGAAGTTCACCTTCCAGCATGACAACTACCTGAAGTACATAGCCAAAGCTACACTGGAGTGGCTAAGGAACAAAAAGATAAATGTCCTTGAGTGGCCCAGTCAGAGTCCTGACCTAAATCCAATCGAAAATCTGTGGCATGACTTTAAGATTGCTGTCAATCAAAGCTCCCCACGCAACTTTAACTGAGCTTGAACAGTTTTGTACAGAATAAGCAAATATTGCCCAATCAAGGTGTGCAAAGTTGGAAGAGACCTATCCCAACAGACTCACAGCTGTAATTGCTGTCAAAGGTGCTTCCACCAAGTATAAACTCAGGGGGGTGGACACTTACTTATCCAACCGATATTCCAGTTTTGTATTTTTAATTACTTTTCTGAAATTTGTTTTGCACTTCAAAAGCGTGAATAAAGGTGGAAAACTTCTGATTTAATCTATCTATAATTCCAGCAATCTCTGTGTGTGTGTCTGATGGGTGGTCGCGAGACTACCTTTATTCTCAGGTTTTCCGTCTGTCTGTATGTATGTAATGGACAGCTCTGGAGGCCAGAGGAGTCAACCGATTTTGATTAAACTTGACTGGTAGGTTCATACCAGGATCTAGTTGTGTGCTTTTGAGCACCGTTGCTATGGACGCCACCGTTGCCTAGAAACGTGACTTTGAAATTTTTGAAAAATATCCGAAAAATATTTTTATATATATTTTTTCGAAAATCAAAAATCGGCTTCCACGCTTTTTGGTTCACGAAAAAATTTTCCCGAAAAAAAATAAGCGATTACTATATTCGTTATTGTTGTGTGTCTGTATACATGTCTGTCTGTTGGATAGTCGATCGAGTCGGAAAAAAAAAACTTCGAAAAAAATAAAAAAATAAAGTTTTTTTTGATCGACCCTTATTTGTTGGTCGTGGTGTCGGTCTGTCCGTGTGTGTGTTTGTCGGGGGTTTTTGACCCCCTTGCAGTTGTTCGATTTTGATGACATTTGGGTGGTAGGACCAGTTTATGACCTCGTTGTGCTGCATAGGTACTGGTTGCTAACCCCTTTGGTTGCCGAGCAACGGGACTTTGAATTTTTTTTTAAATCATAAAAAAATATTTTTTTCGAAAATCAAAAATCGGGCCACGACCGACTGTGGGCAGTATAATTCAGGCATATTGTCAAAAATTTACAGCCGGATCCTATGAAAACTGTCGGAGAAGATAGACTTTGAATGAACCCTGGTCGAAAACAATAAAAAAAACGAAGTTCGTTATATCTCAGAGACTATGAGTCAGATATACATGAAACTGGTATGGTAGGTTCATGGTATGTCCTAGTTATGTTTGAGAAAGAACCGTTGCTATGGACCCCTCAGTTGCCTAGCAATGGCCAAAAAACCTCTAAATGTGGGGGTATTTTAACGAAAAAACAATCTGCAGCATTAACCCTTGAAGCTTGAATCATTAATTTTCTTGTGCTTAATCCTCAGGTCATTCCCCATCGAACGGGCCCATTGCGTCAGGTTCTATTGGGTAGTCGACTACCCATGTCCGCCTACCGGCTTGTCTGTCTGTCTGTCTGTCCCGAGCATAGCTTCGTGGGTTTTGATCCGATCCTGATAAAAAATTTTGGTGGGAGGTTTATATCATGATCTAGTTGTGTTTTCCTGAGAATGGGCGTGGTGCACCCATTTTGGGCGGAGCCACACCCAAAAAACATGTGTTTTTAGGGGGTAGCCAATTTCAATTTGCATCTTCTTCTTGGGGGTTTGTCGAATCTGGCAGGGGTTTCGGTATTTGGTTCGCCCAATGGCACCTGCATAGCCCCACGGAGCTCGATTTTTCATTTTCGTCCCAAGGTCAAGGTCACAAGGTCACGAACTTAGAAAATTTCGAATTTTGACGTAAAAAATTATCTTCTCCGAGGGGTTTGTCGAATCTGGCTGGGGTTTTGGTATTTGGTTCGCCCAATGGCACCTGCATTGCCCCACGGAGCTCGATTTTTCATTTTCGTCCCAAGGTCAAGGTCAAGGTCACGAACCTAGAAAATTGTGAAATTTGACATAAAAATCATACGGCCGCCCAAACTTTGAGAGCTAGGATGACAATATTTTTTATGCATAATCTTGAGGTCATTCCCCACCTGAAGTCTTGAAACCATTTTGCTCGATCTCGAACACCTTGCCCGTGGTGCCCCCTTCAACTTTGTTTTTACGCTGATTTCATCAAAGTATGGATAATCCGAGGAGTGCGAAATGCCATATAGCCTATATGACGTTGTATTGTTCCTGGAATGTTCCAAAGGAAGTTTTGCACCAAAGGTCATAATCCTTGACCTTTAAAGTTCACAAAGGTCAAATTTTCAAAGTTGTGGGAATTGAACCGGGTTTTCGACCTTCTTCGATAAACTCACTCCATTAAGCTATAGCACGTATCCTGTTTCCTTATTTTAATGTCCACAACATTGTGTTGTGACCTTTAAAGGTTATGCAAAGGTCAAATTTTGAAAGTTGTTGAACGAAACCGGGTTTTCGACATTTTGCAGCTAATAACCCATCACTCGTACCACATCATGTTGATCATTTTTATAACTTGGTCAAACATCATCACATTGTCTCATCCTTGACTTCTGAAACAATCTACATCGTCAAATACCACTCGTGAACCATCGTCGTCTTCAGACTTGTCAACCTCTTTGTCAAAAATATTCAGCCCGATCCGTCAAAAACTGTATGACTAGTATGCAATTATATAGCGACCACCCATGTCGCCTACCGGCTTGTCTGTGTATCTGCGACCGCCGTTTCTCGACAACCACTGGTCCGATCTCATTGAAACTTGCCAGGTATATTTCTGGGGCCCTGTGGATGTGCCTTTTCAAGGTTTGATATTAATCGGACAAGTGGTTCCCGAGTTATGGCTATTTATTTACCAAACCAATGACAGGACACGGTGCTATGACGTCACAATTCTTCTTTTTTTTGCACGTACGGCCACGTACGTACGGGCACGCGAGAGCGAAGGAACGAACGGCCTGTGTGGTTGTTGTTTCTGGCAAGTGGTTTGAAAGTTTTTTTTTTGCACGCACGGCCACACATGCACATACGGGCACGTACTAGTACAACTTAACTCCAGGTGATAAGGCAACAAAAGGTGAAAATTTTTAAAGGCGGTGTAGACTTTCTATACGCACTAAGTTGGAATATATTCCACCACTTCATCGCCAATATCTTGACTCATCATGAGTCATGATGACTTCAATTTTTTTCAGATGGGATTTCTTTTTTCTTGGTCAATTTAACTTGAGCAGTTCAATCAGACAAACTCTTGTAACATTTCCAGCCAACTCATGTTTTCTCAGGAAATTAAACTATATTCACCCTTTGTAGAGCATGCAACCGTGTTTCTACCGCAATCAATTTTATACTTTTTGTCTTGCTTCTCTCACACCAGTTAATGTTGAGTTCTTCTACCAGAGTTTTCAGATTTTCTTCGGAAGAAAATATTTCCTCAAAATAAGAAAAGTTTTTTTGAAACAAGAAAATAATGAAAAAAGTTTTGTCGCTGCAAGAAAACTTTTATTATTTTAAGAAAATTATTTTTGGCAGTGTGGAGCGATTTGATGCCCAATGGGAGCCTTGTCATACCCAGCGGATGTTAACACCTCTCTCCTGTAATCAGCAGTTTGAGAGGTGCCAGGGATTGAGGGCGATTATGTCATGTTGATTGGGTTTTGGCAGACTCACTCCACTTGATATCAAGGAAATTCTCCTCCTCTGGTTTCCATTCCTTGACATCTCCACCATGAGTGACCCTTATGGTATTGATAAAGTCATGATACCTCTGCAATAGCTCTTGGAATCATCAGAACACACAAACTCCAGCACCGCAATAAGGTGGAGTTCCATTGCTTTTGTGGTATTACAAAAACAAACGTTATGCAAAATAATGGTTGCAACATTTATAATGGTTACAACAATCATGGCTTTACAAAATAACAAGAACTGAAGTCTATTTAATTATAAAACTGCACCAAACTGTGGCAAGATCAAGATCGAAAGAGATGCAAAAAGGAGGGCAATCTCACCCAAATCTAACCCAACATCTAAATTGGGAAAAGAGAGGAATTAATATCGATGGAGAAAGACAAAAGCTCCTACGATTTGCAGATGACTGGTTACCTCCGTACACCTTGTATTGTCACCCGTTTGTCTGTCAGCACGATATCTCAAAAGGTTGTGGACGGATTTGGACGAAACTTGGTGGATAGGTTGGGCGTGTGACAAGAACGAGCCGATTAGATTTTGGTTAGGTCCGGATGCAGATCTGGCCTATCGGCGGGATACAAAACGTAAACTGTTCAGCCTAGTGGAGGTATGCACTGTACCGAGTGTCATTCTAATTTAATTTAAAACAATGGTGAGGAACCATAAATCTTGAAAGAAGAGCTCAATTTGAGGACGTCAAAAGATAGAAGTGGAAAACAGACAAAATTGATGTTTAACTGCAATGCAAAAAAAGGAAAGTTCAAAAAATTAATTAAATAAATAAAACTCAGTGGACTGGCAGGATGGCTTAGAGGTACATACACTTGCCTCTGAGTTGTCTAGCCTGGGTTCAATCCCGAACCGGCTGGAGACTGCCATCCCGGTGTTTCACAGGCAGGATGAATCGTCAATGTATGTGCCGTCCCTCGCTCGGATGGACAAACTGGGAGTCGTGTCTGCTATTAGTTTGTGGGCTTAAATATCCCACAGTATCCTTCACCAAGAGTGGGGGAGCCACCCAAGCTAAATTCCTGCTCTAACCTACAGGGGAGGGGGCATTGCATCAGTCGTACAACTGCACCCCCATCTGTTTGCTGCATACAAATGAAGAAGCAACAACCAGCTATTACATAGGACAAGACATACAGTACAAATTAATACAGATGACTTTATAGAAGTTAAGAGACCAACGAGAGCAGAATCGGCAGCATTTGTAAAAATTCAAAATGTCATGAAAAACAAAGTTTACAATCAATGTGTTGTCCCAACAATGAGACACGATCTCCAACTAAAAATATGGAGCAAAACTTGATGATCATGCAGAGCCATGGAGAGATTCGTCTTGTATTGGTAGAACCAAAAGGGACAAAGGGAGAAACCAATAGATCAGACAGAAAACAAAATTCATTCACGTTCTGGTCATAATGGAAAAACTGAAATGGAACTGGGCTGGAAACGCAACACGAAGAACGACAACCGGCGTGGAACTAGAATTACAAATCGCAATGTGGAGAAGGCCCTGGAAGAAGCAGAGGGAGAACAATGATGAGATGGAGAGATGAAAATGAAATATTAATTTGGTTGGAGTACAATGCCCTCAAATTATACTTAATAGAACAAAACAGACCATACTGAAGGGAGGGCTTCATCCTACTGTAGACTAAATACGCCGATCAAGTCAACAAAGCATTCAACAGTTGTGGTGCATCACTTCTCTGCACCTGCAACCAGGCAGCAACAACTCCGACAGAATTAACTTGGCAATGAAACGAGATTTCAATCGTTTTATTGCAATAATAAAAAGGTCTGCATTCTGCACAGACAAATCTACTGTACACGTTGCTTGCCACAGCTGTCGTTGGGTCGAACCCCGCCGGCGAGATGAGCTGGCTGGCTGTCATCACCTCAGAGTTGGGGCGATGTCTATAGAGTTAATCCTCAGCACAGTCTGAGCGGCTGTTATCACTGCATGGGCACAACACACATAAACACACAATGAAAGTGAAAGCAGCAACTCGGTCATAACTGCACCACTGAATAGGTTAGTTCGTCAGGTCACAACTCCTGCCTCGTGGCATGCGTCCAACATTGAAATGCATCTCTGCTGTAAGTGCCGAGACTACTTTAAAACCAGACAATCTAATTTAGAGATAAAGCCAGTTGACAAATCCTAGAACGGCACTCGGTAGAGCGCATACCTCCGCCAGGCTGAACGGTTTACGTTTTGTATCCCACTGATTGGCTGGATCTGGATCCGGAACTGAACCAAAATCGAATTGCCTTGTTCTTGTCACCTAACCAACTCATCCACCAAGTTTTGTTAAAACCCATCCATAACTTTTTGAGATATTGGATTTGTCCCCATCACCCAATTGCAAAGAATCGCAAAAAAGATGCTCGTATCCAGCTCCAGAATCGGATCTTCACCAAAATCTAATCAATTCGTCCTTGTCACACACCAAACCCATCCACCAAATTTCATCCAAATCCGTCCATAATTTTTTGAGATATGCTGCTCAGACACAGACAGACAGACAGACAGGCAGGGGTGAAATCAACCTCTGTCCATCTTTGCTGGATGGGGAGGAAATTTTGATGGAACATCAGCCAAACTATGATATTCACATGATCGTGGCACTGTGGCAGAACACCACCATTGTGTGAAAATTACCAACTGAAAATTGTATGCAACAAACGTCGACTTACAACATATGCAAAAAAGGTGCAACTTTTATTCATTCCCTGCCCATTCTCATCTTCCTTCCTTTTCTCAATCCCCTTTGATTCTGGTGTCTAACCGAACAATCCCCTAACCAAACACAAAAAAAGAACAACACAAAAACGTGTGAAGACTCTGGCACGTGACGGTGGCTGTTGGGTGTGGTTGCATCTTGTCCGGAGGTTTCCGTCCACAAGACAGGATGTTTGAAATGCCCCCAGTTTGCAGAGCTTACACTGATAAAGTACATTGAACACACATCAAGTTCGAGCAGATCTTTGGCAGAGAATGTTAGGGATGCATGCACTTGTGCACACAATGATCCTACCATGTTTACGTTGCTGTCTTCTTCGGGCTTTGTAGAAAAAGGATATTTTTGGCCACGTCTCAGTCTTCTCTATTACGGTTGCCTCCACCCGCACCAAATCCTTTCTGGTAACACAGCACAAGACAACCAAGAGCGAAGTTTGGAATTGAGTGCTTGCTCCCGCTCTGTTCCAGAATCAGTAAACTTGATGTCTTCCGATGTAACACCAAGCACAATAATAAAGTGTTATTCAGGAAAAACGTATGATGTTTGTCATTTGTCAAAAAAACTGAACACACACGGCACAAATCCAAGTATCAACAAGAAAAAAAGAGTAATCAGAGATTGCAGACCCTTGCCAGGACTTGTTTTGTGTGGTGCGTTGTGTAGTTTTGTGTGGCGTTTGTGTACTGGTGTGTTACGGTTTTTATTTTTTTTTTTTAAACAATATGGCTGCCGAATCACGTGACCGATGACATCATCGGAAAAAAAATTGTGGACCATTTTATCCCTTGATGACATGACCCTCAAAATTTTTTCATACTGATCGGATGTTATGTTCTACATATGCAATTATGATGTCACAACGAAGTCACCTATATTGTTACGAATTTGGAATTCGATTGCACAGAACATACAAGTTCCTTTAGTCAGCGATGTCGATAAGTGCTTGTTCCCTCGATAGCTCACCTTCCATTGTTTAAATGTTTAGAAATCGATTAGATGTACTGCGGATCGATTTAATAGTTAGGGAAAGAAACAATGGAGACGTCCCTCCCCCTCTTCTGCGAAGAGGAAGAAGAACCCTGCCGTCCCGTGATTCATGATGTCAACAACTCCCTCCCACCCGTGGTTGAGCGGGAGCTGGATCGCGAGGGCATGAGTCGTGCGGGAGAGGCGGGCGGAGAAGGATAAAGAGGAGATCCTTTCTTGGTTCGTGTTCTGAGTTGGAGAAGGGAGTTGAGGGCTGCGTCGTTCAGCAGACCTTCGGGTCCTGTTTGGCTTGGGTTAGGGTTGAAGCCTTCGGAAGCTTTTTGCTTCTGCAGAGGAGTTGTTCAGCAGAAATTCGGGTCCTGCTTGGCTCGGTAGGCTTTTTGGAGAGCTGCTTTGTTTGGAAGAAAGTTGAGCTGGTTACTCGGCTCGAGCTGCGAGTGGTGGCTTCTTCTTCGTGGTTCGTGGAGTTCTTTGTTCTCCGTTTGGTTCCCGGCTTGGTGCGACTCATCGACCTCTTCTTGGAGGTGGTTCCTTGACGGAAGCGGCGCATCAATGGGAAGGATCGGCGCCTCGTCTCACCAGCACGTGTTGAGAAGCGTGGGAGGATTCGCGGGAGCTCGGGAAGGATCGCGGCTCACGGCGATTGGGTCCAGCTCGCTCTCGCTGGAGCCCGGGTCCGAACAACTTGAAGACCACACGAGGTGGAGAGGTTCGAGATAGGTTCTGGGTTTCAGCTCACCTGTCCTCCGAGCTGGAGCCCCGTTATTAAAGGTCCCAGCCACCATTACTTGGGGGTGTGTGTGCGTACGTGTGTCCGTGGGCCCGTCTAATAAGTAGGAAATTGTTAAGTGCTTTGTGTGCTGTAAATGTTTGCATTGCATTTCGTAAAGTCGGTATAGTTCTGCTCTTGCGTGCTTCCCTAGTTCCCCATTATTATTAATAAATACCCCAATTGTTAAATGTTTTCAGCTCGTCGCGTCGATTCTTTCATCGACTGAGCATTTCGTGTGTTGGGAGTTAGAAAGCCGTTGGTTTGCCGTAAAAGGGGGACATTTGGACCGACGGTTCTCAGCGATTAAGCCGCTCGGAATCGCGCACGGGACAGGCTCGCCTCGGCGGTTTGTTCCGTACGAGTTCAGTCGAGGGTGGAATACCCCGGTAGTTGGATCACATGGGTATTTAGGTACATTGAAGATTGGCAATCGACCCTACCCCACGTGATCTGCCCATTGGCGTATTTCGGTTCTTGTACAAGGACCCATCGACTCGGACTTATCCGGGCAGCGATCTATATTCCGGGCGATCGGTCGGGCCGACTCGACTTGCGACTCCGTGAGAGCGGTCGGTTGGCGGCCGACCCCCCGGCACCGTAACAATAGCATTTAAAAAAATCACTCATTTCCCATTTATACTATGTACTTGCTATGTGCGAAACTTCAATTTTTATCTTTGTGTGGTTTCAGAGATACAGAGGTCCAAAGTTTTTCCAACATGGCGATCACGCCACGTGACCTATGATGTCATAATTATAATTAAAACATTCTACATGAGTAGTCGCACCAATTGTGACAATTTTGTCTCAATCCGACAAGCGGTTGCGAAGATAAACACGAAAGTTGTACAGACAAACAAACAAACAAACAGAGAAACAAACAAACGGACCCAAATGCAACACCCTCTCCTTCGGCGAGGGTAATAAACTTGCTCGATTAACACAAGTAGCTACAAGATAAAGGAATACAAGTATGATCACAACCACGTTTCATTTTGAAAAAAAAATGGTGCATTTGTCAGTGAGTTCACCCCAGAGGATTATCCAGGTTTTACTCTGGAACCAACCAATTAACTAGTAGTTCACTTCCTGTTAACTTGCTGTAAAGCTGGAGTTGCACTTAGCGATCCCTTGCGATGAAAATAATCCAAAACTAGAGCAAAGTCGATGGTGCGCCACAGCAAATCCCCACGCTTCACACCTAAAGCAAGTTGAAAGATGGCGAAAAGTTCCACCAATAATGACCCAACATCAGATTGTGAGTTTAACTTTTATTTTCCCATTTCGACCTCTGTGACCCAAAGTCCCCACCCTCTGGGACATGAACCCTGTCAAATCCCAAAAATCGTTACTATTTCATGTGTTCCTCAATGTTGATTGCATGTACGTTTCATTTAAAAATGTGCCCGTAATTACATTTTTTGGTATTTGACCTTTTGACCCTGCCCCAAGGTGCGGGCCAAAAATGATAGTACTCGAGCACCTTCTTGCCATGTGGTGATCATAACTACCAAGTTTGGTGAATTTATTTTTGATGATAGTTTATTTTTGAAGTTTGATCATGAGTTCATCTTCGTATTGCAGTTCTTCATTGTGCCAAGTTTGGTTGTAATCTCTTCAATGGTTCACAAGTCATCATGGTAAGACAAAAAAAACCCGATAACAGACGGACAACCGGAAAACATAACGCCTCCAGCCTTTAGCTGTGGAGGCATAAAAAAAAAGTTACATCTTGCCATTTTGTTTGTTCAAACATCGGAAGCAACCGAGGCGGCGGTGTGTCGGAGAAAATGTGTACAACACACGGGGTTACCCAAATCCCAGAACCACTTTAAGATGATCTTGCCTCCACAAGCAAGTTCTAAAATAGTTCAAGCGAGAACTAAACTTCAAGTTTCCCATTAGCAGAAGTGCGAACCAGTATGGTCCAACATGTTTGGAGAGACTATTTTACTTGGTGTGGAAACGAGCAGCGTCTCATTCTGGTGGGTCTTTATGCTATCAATCTGGCCTGAAGTAGTTGAGATCTCGCTGGTAAAGGAATGGTGAGAGTAATGCTCTGTGCATGTTAAATAAAACAGCACTCACTTCAGTAACGGGCGCCCAAGCAGTGTGAAGTTGTCTCCTCCAACAAGCAAAACCTGAATGAGAAATGGGGAAGACAACATCAAGGCTTGGCGTCACTTGTTAATCCATGCTCTTATTAAGGCCAGCTCCACAATCAGAAGGCTTATCCAGTGGGCTGCACGAGTACCATGACATGAACAGTCATGAAGGAGCATTTACCCCAGTGAAGATCCATACGTCCATGAACATAAACCAAGGACCACTTTGAAGATCATTTTTCGGTACAGTTAGGCTATGTTGCTCAATTACAGTCCAAGTGGTTACCACATGGCCCCAAACTAATGATGGCTTCCAAATGTTGATTAACCATCAAGTGTTTATAAATCAGCAATTTTTAAACGTAACTTAAACAATGAAATAAATTGCTGGAGGGATGATAGCCGGAAACAAACCCACAAACAGTATTGTTTCACCCGGTTCAATGACAAAAGCAGTGTCACATCCTGCTATTTAAGTTAAGTGCCTACAGTGTATACGTCATCTTGATTTACATGCACTCCTGCACTGGTGGAAGGAATAAGTTGAAATCTTGTGGCTGTATTTGAGGTGGATACGGGAGGGTTTCAGGCAGTGAATAAAACTCATATTCCCGGGGGTTCTGGATAGGGGAAGGACTCCAATTCTCTCTTATGTAAATGTGTATGGCATAGCACTCATTGCTCCTGGTGTTATAAAACAGAGCATTTAACAATGTAGAACAACGTTGGGCATATAGATTACAATCGATCTGAGAATTAATGATCTCTATTAAAGTATATCTGTAGACGGACGGGACAAACCGACACATGCACAACTTCGGGAATGGGTGAGACTAATAATTCAAGACCAATTTACCTGAATTTCTCTGTTCCCCACCGTTTAGTCCTTCCGTCTCCCACCCCTCTTGCTGTGCGTTGTGTTAGCTCTCATACGAGCCTCGACAATGTATACAAAAACGAAAAAAAACAAAACTAGAACGCCACTCAGTCGAGTGCATCCCTCCGCCAGGCTGAACAGTTTACGTTTTGTATCTCACTGATAGGCTGGATCTGGATCCGGACCTGAACCAAAATGTAATTGGCTTGTTCTTGTCTCCTAATCAACTCATTCACCAAATTTTGTCATAACTCGTCCACAACTTTTATTGTGCTATAATATATATATATATATACAGGGTAGCCCGAAAGTTACTTTACCCCTGATAAATTTCTCGCACTTCCCTCCGTCCTTTCCCCTCTGCCCTCGCCTGCTATGGTATGCGGAAACAATGACTCAGAAGAATGATGGAGCACATACAGATACAATGACAAATTAATTATTGTAAGTACTGCACAATCAAACCTGTATATTAAAAGAGTTCAAGAACAATGCTTCACTGGGAAGGGGTAAAGTGACTTTCAGGCCACCCTGTATATATCGTTTTTGACGCTATCTATATAATGGTGAAAAATCAGAAAAAATTATAGTATCTGGATCTGGATCCAAATCTTCTCCAAAATCTAATCGTTTCGTCCTTGTCACACACCCTCCAACCTGTTCACCAAATTTTGGCCCAATCCGTCCACAATTTTTTGAGATATCCTGCTCACAGACAGATAAACAGACAGACAAACAGACCGGTGAAAGCATAACCTCCATCCACCTTCGGTAGTGGAGGTTAACTATGAAACTGACTTCAGGACGTATTTACAGCCAATTTGTTGAAGAATTCTGCCCCAATTTGCTTTGGCTAATTGAATCATAGTTAATCATGTTTTCCAAGACAATCGTTATAAACCAAATGACACTAATGAAGCACAATTTGATTTGTTACATTTTGCTGTAAAATGCAAAGTAAATAAGCAAAGTCAAACGAGGCGAGACCTTGTAGGGCAGATATCAGAACAATCACCTTCTCCATGCAGATACGGTCTCCACACTCCGCCTGCAATGGTGTCTCAATCAGAATCAAGTCTTCTGCAGTCACCTTCCACTGGCGGGCAGCAAAATGCACGACGGCAAAAAGACGGCCGTAGTCTTGCTCCGAAATCATCGTGTTCACTTGCAGTATGACCTCTACAATGAATCATAATTTACAATCTTTCACAGGAAATCCAATCAACAGGCATCAAAACTTTTCCTCACACGTCCCAACAAAATAATGATTCTTTTTAGTGTGATGTCACTATCATTTTGGATTTGTTACCTCCAGCACCGAAGGTGAAGGAGGTTATGTTTTCACCCCTTTCTGTCTATCTGTTTGTTTGTTTGTGTACAGGATATCTCACAAAGTTGCAGACACATCCGGATGAAATTTTGTGGACAGGTTTGGTGTGTGACAAGGACGAACTGATTAGATTTTGGCGAAGATCCGGATCCGGATCCGACGACGAGAATTTTTAAAGTGATTCTTCACCATTGAGAGATCGCGCTCAAAAAGATATATAGCACGATATCTCAAAAACCTGTGGCCGGATTCGGACAAAACTTGGTGGACAGGTTGGGTGTGTGGTCGCAAGGACGAATCGATTCCATTTTGGTGAGTATCCGAATCCGGATCTGGATACAAGAATTATTTACTTATTTATTTTTAAGTAATTATTTTCCATTGAGAGACGGCCAAAAACAATATAGTAGTGTATAACATGATATTTCAAAAATGTATTGGACCGGATATGTTCTTGTGGATCAGGCATTACATGGTGGAGGTAGCGCTCCACCGAGTGCCCTTCTAGTTGAGAATAGGATGACACTCTCGTGCCATTAAGCGCATAAGGCTACCGAAGCAGTTTCATTGACTAGGGGTTACGATCTTTGACAGGTCACCACTCCAACACAAGATACCCAACTGCCGCACTCGTAGCGAGCTGGTACTCATTTTGATGACCTCCGAAGGATGATAGGGTGAGTCAACCCAACTGATGTTATATTGTTACGGATTTGGAAACCTTTTGCACACAAACAGCCAGAGTCCCTGCAGTTCAGTTAGTCCGATAAGTAGACATTGCTTAAGTATCTCGCCCTTGTACATTGACTGTATATTCGGTTTTAACTCTGCTCTTTGTGTGCTCCCCTCCCCGATTATTGTTCATAAATAAATCCTCTTGTTAAATGTACCAGCTCATTGCTTTAGCATGGTGCGTATTGGGAATTAGGTAGGCCTTGTTGCTGCAATTGTTCATTTGGACCGACGGATCTTGGTAATCCCCGCTCAGTTTACACCCGGATCGGGCTCGGTAAACGGCCCGTTCCGCCCGAGGTCTGTCGAGGGTGTGGTTTTCCCCAGTAGTTAGACAACGTGGGTACTTAGGTATATTGAAATTAGGCAATTAACCCAACCCCACACCGTCAAAATATTGGCATCCACAGTCTGCTAAGGGAACCGTGACCTTTGGAGTTATCCAAGGGTTACGACCTTCAATTCCGGGTACTCGGTGGCGACGACCCTACTGCTCCATCTCGCGGTCAATCCTCGCCACCGACCCCCGGCCCACAACAATATTGGCATGGTGCAGGCTTGAAGTCAGAACCTTAAGATCCTACCACCTTAACCGCTGAGCCACCACCAGGGTTATGGTGAGAATGGAACAATGATGAAATAAAGTGTGAATGAAATGATGAATTATGGTGTATATTGTAAGCAGGATGGCCAACTTATTGCAGAAGAATTTTCAGCAACAGGATTCTGAGAGAGCTGTTTGGGGCTCTCTGATAGATGGTCGTTTGAAATGGCCAACACACTTCTCACACTTTATGATGCTGCGACTCTTAAAAATAAACAAAGCTTGGGGAGCAAGAGTCACCGCTGTAGCACTCGGACTTATATCAACTCAATATATTTATCTTACTCATTCTCTCGGTTACATCTTGTCATCATCAATTTTCAGAACGACATCAAAGTTAATTGCTTTTGTAACCCCGTAGTCTGGCTTGTTTTGTTGCATTTAACTGAAGGGCAATCCACTACAGCATGGATGGTAACCTCCCCATGAAATGCAGTTGAGTAATGAAGGCCGTGGGTTGCATCGTGTTCAACATGCAATGCACTAAACCAAACCAGTATCATCAACCTATTAAATATTAAAACACAAGACTTTCATTACCTGATAAGCATCCTCATAAGTTTGCTTCACATTGAGACTCAGTGGCATTGTTGCTTGAGTGTCTGTTCTAAATCTTGGAAGTCAACAGGTTGACTGACCCTGATCCTCGCTTAATGTTCGGTCGGTATTAAAAGGATTGAGCACGAAGAAACCCCATGGGTTGGCGTCCTAAGGAAAGGAGGAAATTTCTCCCCGACTGCGGAGAGAAATGCCACGTCACGAAGATAGCGTTGCCAGTTCCTAGAATGCCCTGGGCAGTTACTGTACTTTACTTCCCCCATGGTCAGCAGCTGCATACCTGAAGTCCAGTAAGTGCGGTGGTGTCTCATGTATTTGCCTGCGTGTACACGCGTGGTTTGTATTGCAGATCCTCCACATTAACAGCATAAAGTTGGACATCCTGTTACCAGTCGATACCTACCTGTACGTTTTGGACAGGCTGCATAAAACTCCCACACTGCCAAACGAGGCGTTTCATATACCTTCCTGCTCATATACTGTAAAATATTGGTGCATGACCGGAGTGCAACATGGCACAGCACAAAGTCACTTAAAATGTCAGGAAACCGAGGGCAGTCACGTGTCACATCTGGATCCTTCCTGAGAGTGTACCGAGCAGTTTCGGAGGCGATTTTAATTACAGATTTAATGATTACCGTCTTCATAAATTTAACGGTTGAACTCCTGGGAGATTTTGGGTGCCAGCGGTGCGAAAGCACAAACAGTCACTTGTGTTCTCAAATAAACTGCAATTTACCCATGTGTGGATGTCAGAGAATGAGCCGGATAAGTAAAGGGTTTTTAAAAGAAAATACATAAGCACATAATTACAAGGAAAAGAAAGGTCGAGCTCGTCAGGCACAATAAATACTCCCCCAAAAGAACAATCCGCTTAGTTATCCCTCCCCTGGTCCGTTGCCTAACTTATTCCACAGCCTTGCATGTTAAAACACAAGGGAACAGAGGAAAGACGGGGAAACAGAGAAATCTCTGATGACCGGCCATGCTGGGAAACCCAGTGCCGCATTCGTCGTCCTGGGAGGCAGCCCTCACAGAACATGCACAGGAATTCCAACACGGGCAGAGCAGGGACATTGCTTCTTCGGCGTCCGCCAGCTCACTTTTCAGCAAGTCTTTTATCCAAACTCCTTAGTGTTACTGTCATGCATGGAGACAAAGGGCATGCTGAGTTGTTGTTGTTCGTCTTTCGGCTGCTCCCGTTAGGGGTCGCCAGAGCGGATAATCCGTTATGATCCGCATACTGATTTGGCACAGGTTTTACGCCGGATGCCCTTCCTGACGCAACCCTGGTCGCCTCTTACGACACAGGGATAAGGATTGGGTTTCGCCATGATTCCGGGCTGCCCTACACCCTCTCATAGCGTGGCCAAGTGCAGAGCTCCCGTCCTCGAGCGATCCACCAACCCAAGCCTCCGAGTAGCCGGATTATAGGCGCACGCCACTACGCCCGGCCAAGGGGCATGCCGAGTATGGAGATGTTTATTACTCGCCCTCTCAGAACCCGACTTCCAACACTCTCTCGGCGACACCAGCCACATCATTACAGCGAGGTTTTGTGACATCATTTGTCGTCTATGGTTGGTTGCCAGGATCAGATCTCATTGGCTTTTGTTCATCAACGGTCCTGCATAAGTGTCTCAGACATCCTGTCCAAAGCCGTTATGACGCCGTGCAACCGAGCAACTGATCGGTGAATTACTCCATTAAAATACTACGATGAAACTTTGTGCACACAGCTCAAACTAACCACGATAATCTGATTGGGCATTGACACCAATGTGACAGATAACCAGTGTCTCATCGCAGGAAGTATATTTCAATTGAGAGGGATTGGGGGGGGGGGCAAGTTGGGTCAATGCTTTTTTACATGATCGTTCCTGGCAATTCCTATTCACACGAATACATAACCACTCATCTAAACACATATACAAAAACATAACTATCGTGTACACATTTTAACCCCCTTGGGTCATTATTGTGACAATATTACAGGTTTTTACTCAACCTTTATGATGAAGAATTTCTTCCTTTGGATTTGGTAATATGACCTTTTCCCATGGTGGCTGTGTCAAGGAAGTAATGGCTTCATACCTGGAAACAAACATATCTTTATGAAGTGTAACATGTTAAAAAGAAAAGAAAAAAGGTACAAAAAAAATCGAATAGAGCAAAATAAATGAAACAGAAAACATGTCGCTCTGAAGTCGCAAAGAAAAACATTCAAACATCTCAAAGTTATGTTGACATAATCACAGAGAAGTGAGCATTGATCGACGTTTCTTACTTGCGTTGCACGGGCAAGTCATGCGTACTCTGCAGCCGAGTTCGTACCAGGAAAGCTGAACAAAAGAAAATTTATTTGAGAAGCATTCCTTCATCATGCGGTCAAAGAAACGACGTTGATACAATAAATATTCCTCGATCGATGAATTAACATCAAAGAAGGTAAAAAATGAAGCAGCAATCAGGGGGATCTCATGCTTCCCAGTGTGGTGAACCTTTAGTTCCCCCACCAAGCCTTGGTTGGCCTTGCTACAGCCACCATCATTGCCCACATCTCCCAAACACAAAGTCTACAATCACCCCAAAGCAAAAATGCAGTCTGGGACTGTACCCGGAACTGGATCAAGAGCCGGGACTGCAGCTGGAAACGGATTATAGACTGGGACGAGGAAGCTGTCTGGAAATTCAAATGGTATCAAAGCCGGTATTGGGACCGCTACGGGGACCAGGATGGAACCCGGAACGAGCGCAGGAACCGCAGCAACTCTTCATCATACGTTCCTGACCGATGTTGCTGAAGAGCGAGAGATGGAGCAGGGTCTTCTTGGCGATTTCCATTCCGGTAAGCTGTAGACCTTTGGTGAGGTTAATAACGCCAGCTCTCCGAGCCCTTTCTTTGCTTTGTTTTCGGAGGTGTTATGCGTGTGCATGAACACATGTACACACGATTGCACGATTCGTAATACGTGCATTTATTTTCACGTCTGCTTTTTGTTTGATTAATTTGCTTATTACTTGTGCTAGATTAAAAAGTCAATCAAGAAATGGATTTTTGAGAGAAATTGAAAACTATAGTGCCAGGCAACTGGTTAGTTGAGAAACGAATGGTGAACAGAACTGATGTCTTTAGGATGGTATTATGACATGCTTTTCGTTACACCAGGGTCATCTCGTATGTTTCAGTGAGTAATGTGTTTCTGATAGATTTTTATTTACAAACGAAAGTACAAATATCTTTTGTAATGGATATACATGACTTTTTCAGTGAAATTAATTATTTTTAGTTCACTGTAAGTTGTGGTGAATTGTATTAGTTTATATTGTGTGCTGAATTACCTCAGCCATCGACGGTGAAGGAGGTTATGTTTTCACCCCTGTCTGTCTGTTTGTGTGCAGGATATCTCAAAAAGTTGTGGGCGGATTCGTTCGAAACTTACGGGACAGGTTGGGTGTGTGACCACGACAAATTGATTCAATTTTGGTGAAGATCCGAATCCGGATCTGATCATTTTTTTTCAGCGATTCTTCACCATTGAGAGAAAGTACTAAACTATTATATAGCACGATATCCCAAAAAGTTGTTGACCGATTCGGATGAAACTTGGGGGACATGTTGGGTGTGTGACAAGGAAGAATTGATTCAATTTTGGTGAAGATCCAAAACTGGATCCAATAATTTTTTGAGTGATTCTTCACCATTGAGAGAAAGTGCTAAACTATTATATAGCACGATATCTCAAAAAGTTGTGCACTGATTCGGATGAAACTTGGTGGACAGGTTGGGTGTGTGATCATGACAAATCGATTTGATTTTGGTGAAGATCCACATCCGGATCTGGATATGAGAATTATTAAATTTTAAAGTGATTCTTCACCATTGAGAAATAGGGCCAAAAACAATACAGTACTGTATCGCATGATATTTCAAAGATGTATTGTTCCTGATATGTTCTTGTGTTATCAGGCATTACGTGGCGGAGGTATGCGCTCCACTGAGTGCCCTTCTAATTTATCTCTTTTTTTTACTCTCAATTTTTCTCTATCTTTTTTGATGTGTCTACAGAGAGGTGAACTCTTGCAAATTGATTTTGTAAGGCTCACTCAGCTGTGCCTGGATGGGTTTGAGGGTGGATGGGTAGCAGCCAAAACCAAATACTTTCCAGTGTCCAGGTTCCTCATGATGACTCCATTGTTGCCTATCCAGGTTCTTCCTGATGATTCTATCTTTTCCTATTTGGGTTCTTCCTGATGGATCCAATGCTGTATTTGGTCTTTTCTTTCATTCATTAAAGAAAAGGATTTCTCCATAAAAACCAAGCAGCTCTGCTGTTTGCACCCACCTGCCCTTTTCTCTTCTTGTTTTTTTGTAGACACAGTCAAGGCTCGTGGAAGAGATAGTGCATTGAACGGATCAGGAAGGAAAACACGTCTGCATGGGGTGGACAAGATGGATACAGAAGGAAACTCCAAGGAGGGAAAACTGAAAATTGAAAGGAGGGATTTGGTTGGGTTAACGAGGGGAGAAAAGATCATGAGTTTGGATTGGGGACGATCTGAGATGGTGGTTAACAACTGCCTTGGACCTGGAGGGAAGAATGAGATTGAGGGATTATATGGAAGTTGATTCCACAGGTGGAAACAAAAAAAAAGGAACAAATGAGTGGAGGTGAACAGTGATCCTGCCTGGATTTAAGCAGTTTCTTTCACCAGAAGGGGGTTGATGGTGGACCGTGTGTGCCTTGCAGAAACCTGGGGGAGTGGGTGGTAGGGAGGAAGGGGAAAGCATGGAAAGAGTAGAGGGTACAAAACCGGAAAAGGAGGTGGTTGATGACAGAGACCACCGACCTGTCTCCTCTGACAAAGTGATAGATCCATAAACTCAGCTTCAGTGGGGGAGATTCCAATGATCTTAAAGGCCTTGGTTTCTACGACGGCAAGCTGAGATAGATGAGGCAGAGGAGGCAGCTCCAAACGGGAGAGATGTGGATGAAAGCCTTGCAGGTGCATAGGAGTTCAGGTGTGTCAAGGAAGGACTTTGTACGACACAGGATACCCAGTCGGTGGCTGCCTTTGGAGGCCAACTTTGAAATGTGGCTCGTCTAAGAAAGATAATTGCTGATAGTGAGACTCAGGAGTTTGAATGACTGAACCTCCTCAAGAAGAATGCTAAGAAAGTACATCGGATGGTTTGTCAGATGGTCCTTTCAAAGAGAGATGGTCTCCTTCCACCTATTTAACCTTCTTTCCCACCAATATGCCAACTTTCCTTCTCTCCTCCAAGCTATACTTATTTATACAATCACATCCCTCCTCCATCCCTTCCTTTGCGAACAAGTACAAAACCTTTTTCATTGCGTACTTGCCAATTATTTTCCAATCAAGCCACCTGGCATATGGAGCTTCCTATGAACTTTCACCGCTTTTGTCAGTATTGGGTCCCCATTCCAGTTTTATTTCAGATTATCTCCATTCCTTTCATATTCTTCTCGACGATACGTCGCCAGGTCTCTCTTTGTCGTCCGACCCTTCTCTTCCCATCAGGTGCCCAGCATGTTGGTATATCTTGATGCTCCAGGCATAACACGTGACCAATCCATATCCACCTCCGAATTTTGATCTTTCCTCCTCCCTGTTAGCCTTTCAACCTCTTTCTTACTAGCCATTTCAGGCCAGAAGATTGCCGATATTTTCTTACGGCTGCTGTAAATGAAAGACTCCAGTTTGCCATTTCTTTGGTGATTTTTCCAAGATTCACGTCCAAATAGGACTGATTTCACGACGTCGTCAAAAATCCTCAGCTTAGTTTTGGTGTTAGACCTCTTTGATTTTAAAATTTTGAGTCACATGAAAGTACCCCTTACCTATTGTATTTATTGTGGTAAATCTGCATCTCCAACCTCCTGTTATGGTAACCATGGACCCCAGGTATGTAAACTTGTCAACCTCTCGAATTGGTGAATTGTTGCACATGATGTTGTTGTTGGAGTGTGTAGCATGTATGTTCATGCTTTCTGTTTTGGCTATGTTCATTTCCAACCACACTTGCACAGTGTACTCCTCTTTACGGTCTCCTACATGCTACGTGAGGATTGTGACATCAGGTGCTGTCGATATAATCTGCAAAGCAGAGGTCCCTCGAGCTGTTCGAATTGGTTCCTCCAAGGTATCCTGTTCCTTCTCTGCCGAGTTGTTTTCCTCAACACCTCGTTGAACACCACTAAAACAGTAATCGAGACAATATGCAAGCTCGTCTGACCCCTGTACCTGTGTTGCAACCCTTTTTCTATGAACATGTCATAATTACAAGCTTGCACCGTTGTAGTGTTACGAATCTGGCAGCCATGAGCACTCAACATTCAGGTCCTTATGGAGCAGTTATATCGGTAAGTGAGTGTTTCTAGGTAGGGTCCCGTCCTATGTTTAATGAGTGATTAATTGTACGTGTGCTGTGAATTATTTTAGAGTTAGGATTTTTACATCACCAACAACAACAACTCGGCTCACGGCATTGTCCAGGCTCTTCTCGTGCCAGCATGCAGGCGTGTGCGGAATTCCATGCCCCAGGCAGTGTGGATTTTGCACCAAATATGGTCAGCTCGTTTCGATCTGGCTTAGCCCAAATATGGGCACGGAGCGTTTCGCTCTGGCTGCGCGCCAAATAAGGGAATGCATCATTTTCCACCCAATGGGTGGCGCGGACTAGAGCCGGGGCGGTCCTTTTCAAGAAGGTGGAGCCGTGACACGCCGTCCACCCAATGAGAGCAGGTGACGGGGGAGCGGACCGTGCCCCAAAAAACGATGGGAATCGATTGATGATTGTGTCCCGTCTGCTCGAGCGCTCTTCTATCTGGGTCTGCGGCTGACTGCATCCCACGCATCCGAGGCGTCTCGTCTGGCGCATTACAACAAGCGGTCGACCATCTCATCACGGGAGATCACCTAGTCTCGCCTCTTCTGGGTTTGGCTGCCCTGGTCCGTTCTTTGGCGACTGGTGCTCCGGGAAGGTGTGGTCGTCCAGCCGCGCGAACTCGGCCAGGGAGCCATACGTTCTCTTCCCTCAGCTTGTCTTCCCTCCGAGCTGAAGGGGCAATAAAGACCTCGAGGTCCATCTCTTTCTGGGTATTTGTGTGTGCGTGTGTGTGTGTCCATGGGTCCTATCTCTAAGTAGAATTGTTTAAAGAATTGCTTGTACATTTGATACCTTTCTTTATTCGTGATAACTCTGCTCTGTGTTCCCCTCCCCGATTATTGTTATAAATAAATATCCCTTTTGTTGAATGTACCAGCTCGTTCTTTGTCATTTCTGCCATTGGTTTGCCACGGTGCGTATTGGGGATTAGGAAGGCCGTTGTTGCCGTAATTGTTCATTTGGACCGACAGGCCTCGGTAACCATCCGCTCGGGTTACACACTGTTCGAGCACGGTAATGGTTCATCCCGCTTGAGGCCTGCCGAGGGTGTGAATTCCCCGGTAGCTTTGCCGCGTGGGTACTTAGGTATATTGAAGTTTGGCAATTACCCCTACCCCACGCGGTCGAATTATTGACGATTCACGGTCCTGTAAGGGGCCCGTGCCTTTCGGACTTATCCGAGGGTTACGACCTAAATTCCGGTGTGTTCGGTGGAGCCGACTCTACTGCTCCCCCGAGCGGTCGTGCTCGCCACCGAGACCCGGCCACACAACAGTAGGACCTATGCTGCGAGGGAAGGCCGTGAAATAACTGCCTGTCAAATCATCCTGACATCCCTGAAGTGCAGAATGCTGACTCTACACGTAACCATAGTTACCTGTACTGCAGTATATTGGTGTCCCCCCCCCCCCCCCGCCCCCAGACACAAAACAAAGTCTCAGCAAACCCTACTCAGGAATTCCTGTATCATGGTTTACATAAGCCACACTCCATTTCATTCCTCAGATGGTTCACCTCGACCACTTGAACTCCACCAATTATCCTCATCGACGTGTGGGGTCGGCCAAGGAGCATTTTCTTTTTTTTTACCAAGTCTTTCACGAACTGGCTGGACAGGCCTAACGTTCGACTGAAGGTGGTTTGTGTAACAGTTTGGAATTTGTCTTGAAGGGTGTTGGTGGTAACTCGCACTTCACGAAAGACACCGTGGGATCTTTAATCTCTCCTCAATTATGCCAGTAGACGGGACACCTGGCTTAACGTTCACCAGAGAGCTTTGTGATGCAATCTGCGATCGACCCCGAAAGTGTACAGTCAGGTTGGGGATCCACAGTGGAATTTTAAATTAACATAGTATCAATTACTAATTCATAAATTGACCAACGGACACCATTCGGTGGTCGAAACGTCGTGCCTGATAGACCAGTGGTGGGAGGGGGAGAATCACCACCGGAAGGAGGACAAATTTTCATCCAACTTTTCTAGATCAGTTTTTTGTGTAGCTGACGAATATGAAAGGTGATCAGCCAAGTTCGGGGGCGTTTCCGAGATATTGTGGGTCAAATGTCAACCGGGGTCAAATTTAGCCAATTATGAGTTTTTACTATGAAACCGATTCTGAAAGCTAAAATGCAGTATTTTTATGACTCGTTTATACTTTCAAGTGTCTAATCGTTATTTAAAAAAACACAACACACATTTTTATGGGTGACCTTAACTCAAAGGTCGAAGGTCAACAAATAACTACCGATGCAAAAACTGATACGTTGCTGACACCGAGAGAACTTGGTTGCTCAAAATAGTAATCATCTAATGTTTCATCTAAGCTAAACTAGAGGTGCGGGCCGTCCTACGTCCGTTCTAGCGTGCCACAAGGGCACCCACTTTCCCCCAAAAGTTTTTTTTTTTAAATTTAGCTTTTTTTCTATTTAAATTTCATTATCATATGTAGTTTCTAACTACTATAGTAATAAAAATTCATGCATTGTCTATTGATTTTTATTCAGACATTGCCTTAAAAAATATATATCACACATTTTTCTTTAAAATATCTGAAAATCTTTTTCTTAACGCATAAATGCCCTTTTGTCTGAACTGCCCCTGCTCCTCATAGATTCTAGATGAAACATTAAGATGCTTTAGTATGTAATACCCCTAAAACATGTTTCAATCAGGTCCAGTCAGATAAATCAACAGTTGTTACATTTAAGAAATCTAGCTAAAGACAGTGGAAGTAGTATACCTACGTCACTGGATACAATCACCAAATATAGATGTTAGTCGGACATTTCATCACAATCACTGTCTTCACTGTAGTCTGATAACTCGTCTTCACTATCTTCATCAGAAATATTACACAGAAGTTCCACAACATCCACAGGATATGGTATATCAACCCAATGGATTGATAAATGTTCAGTCCACCCATGGTTTACTGGAGTGTCCAAGAATTGCTGGGGTCTGTGAGCCAGACGCCACATCCTGGCTACATAGTTACTTCGAGCTGAATGTAATGCCAGTGCTGACTCGCATGGGGGTAATGCACACAGATCAGCTACCTTGCCGTCACAAAATCGATTCCAGAAAATAGTAGATCTGGCTTCATTAATACTGTTGTGGTTGACGAAATTCGCAAACCACCATTCAGGTCCCGTAGGTGAGATATCTCTGTAAGTATATGTGTATATATATACATTCATTCGGGCTGCGACCCTTTGAGATAGCCGTTTTTCTTTTACTATCTTTATTTTGGACCAACTGCCATTACTACCACTACAACCACCACCAACCGCATCTCGACAACCACAGCCACCTCCTCCAGAACCGCCTTCACAACATCCACCTTCTCCACAACCGCTTTCACACACCAACCACCAACCGCAACGCCGCTTCACAACAACAGCAACGCCAACAGCCACGACCTTTACCGTCACAACTCGCTCTCGCAACCATCGCATCACCCCCATTCCCGCGCCGCTTGTGGGCACCGATACTGGACTCGTACAGGGCGCGCACCGAGCATCGGGTGCAAAAACACCAGCCTTTCCGAGAAATTGGATCAAGAATGATTCACGCCCACTTCTGTTCCGTCCTATCAGCGAGCTTGGGGCGATTTGGCCCCGCCTCCAGGCGCGTTGGAGTATAATCGCTATATGCAGATTCGCGGATCAAGAATGATTCACGCCCACTTTTCCTCCGTCCAATGGGGAGCGTGGCTCCGCCCCCGAGCCGTTCCTGATCCAAAAATCTGCATATGATTTCTCCTGTCGCACTATAAAGCGCCGAGCGCGGAGCGAATCAGGGCAGTTGGAAGGAGTTGAGAAGAGAAGAGAGTTGGAGAATTGGGGCGGCGGCGAAATCAGTCGAGAGAGTGTCTGTCAGGGTCCGGGGAGGCTGGAGAAGCCAAGGAGCTTTGTGGAGGTCTGCGCTCGTGTCAGAGTCAGGGAGCTGCGGAGAGGGGAGGCCAGGAACGCGGTCGAGGTCGCGGTGGAGTCGCTCGTCGCGGGACCCAAGCCAGCCAGATATCCTCATTCCCCCGAGCATCAACAACCCCCTCCTGTTTCCCCCCGCGCTGAGATAGTGTGAGAAGGGGGCCCCGTTCCCACCCCATTCCAGGCAGTGCCAGCGAGGCCCGCGGAGTCGGGGCACCGCCGCCATTTTGAGGATCATCACCAGACGGGTAGGCTCGACGCGGTCTCGGCCCCAGGCCCGTCTGCCCCCTTGTCGATGAGGGTGGCCCCTTTTTCTTTTGCTTTGGAGTATATGTGTTGTCGGCGCCGTCTGTGAAGTAAAACTGTATAAGTGTTGCCGTGTGCTCGGTAGTCGGTAGTAGATCTGCATTGTGTTTCTTTTGTTGCATTTGCTTTTTGTGCAGAATTGTCGTGTTACTTTTACATTTGCTTTTGGTGCATAATTGTTGTGATTGTATATGTGTGATTTCCGTTTGCCGCGGAATAAATGTGCTTTATGTTGAACTATTTTTCCCGTTTCGCTTCGTCTTTTCTTTTATTGAATCTCCATCTTACTTCACGTAAAGGGTTGGTCTTGGGCTAAATACGCCCAATAATTAATCAAACCGTCGAGGTTGACGATAACACCGCTCGGTTATCCCGATAGTACGGAACGGGTCGCTTAAAATGGCCCGTGTCCAAAGTCGACCTGCGGCGAGGTGCGATCGCCCGGTCTACCCTCCGTGTGGGTACTTAGGTAGGTCGAATTTGGCGAGCAACCCTATCCCACGCGGGGGGCTGATTGGCACAATCGTGGTGAGGCCGAAAGGCCCACCCGTGACTAGTTCCCGGCGTTAGTCCGAGAGGGTCACGACGGGATTGTCCGTCCGGTGGGCGACGTGCCGCGATTTGAGTTACGTGGCCGCTCGCATGCCGGCGGGCGCGAATCCACGACACTGGTGTCAGGAGTGGGATACAAACCCATCCCCCTCCTCGCGGCACTGGTATCGGAGAACGGGAAAACGGGCTCTCCTATCTCCGGCTAAATTCACGGGAATCGGTGCAGGGGTGAGAGGAGCGACCCCCGATTCCCTCCAAATTACGAGCGATTCAAATTAACCTTTTACGAGAAATAAGATGGCGTCTCAAGGAGAGCAGGAGCCGGGGGTATTAGAAATGGATGTAGAATGTGTAGAATCCATGGTCCAGGATGAAAACCCCGTGCAGGAAATGTTGGTTGTGCAGGAACACGAACTCCCCCAACTAAACCCAGAGCTCGAAATAGGTGCGGCGGCGGCCGCGGTGTATGACACCTCCCCTCCCCCTCTCCACCAAAACCCTTCCCCAATCCCTGCCGAAACGGCTCACCCAAGCGCACCCGACATGGCCCAGCTATGCGCCATGCTGGCGGCAATGACAGCGAGGATGGATACAAACACAAATGAAATGAAAAACGAAATAAAAGGCATGAACAAGCAAATGAACGAAGTGAAAACGAAAATGGATACAAACACGAACGAAATAAAAGGCATGAACAAGAAAATGAACGAAGTGAAAACAAATATGGAAACAAACGCACTCAAAATGAAGGAAGAAATGAAAGAGCTGCGGGGTGAGACGCAGAACATGGGCCGAAGCCTGCAGGCGGGCATGAAGGCCGTTACCAGGGAGTTTAAAATGGCGACTCCACCTGTGGGAGCGAACGAGCTGGGAGGGAATGCAACGGCTGTCGGGCCCGCGGTGGAGGCTGGTAAGGAGAAAATAATTCGGGGAACGTGTTGGGCGAGAAGAGTGACGGTGACCGAGAGGGAAAAACTAATTGGGGTGACGGAGACGTGCACGAGGGAGATAACAAGGGAAGAGACGGAAATAATAGTTGAGACAAGGGAGGTAAAGGGTGAAGAGGTGACTGAGTTGGCAGAGACACGGGAGATGGGAACGATAGAGGGAAGACTACACGATGAAGACGGGGATAGAGACGCACACACACACACGGAGGTAGTGGAGGACAATGGGGGTGAGCTGGTGGACTGGGTGGAGACCCAGTGCGAGCAGCGGGATGGCCTCCTCCAAGAACGAGGGGTGGGAGTATGCCCCCTTGAAGCGAGTCATGACCAGGTGGGTTCGGTCGTGCTTTGCGAGGTCGAGGGGAGGAGTGCTGTGGACAGGTGCACGGAGAGCTTGGGGGGTATAGAGGCCCCGGAGACCCTTGGGACACGAATCCCCAGTGTGGTTGTCCCGGTGTGTGTGGTGCAAGGTGTGAGTGCGTCCCCGTGTGTGGATGAAACCGCCATAATGGATGAGACACCGCGGGCGAGTGCCCCCGCGTGTGTGAGTGAGACACCGCGGGCGAGTTCCCCCGCGTGTGTGAGTGAGACACCGCGGGCGAGTTCCTCCGCGTGTGTGAGTGAGACACCGCGGGCGAGTGCCCCCACGTGTGTGAGTGAGGCACGATGTGTGAGTGAGACACCGCGGGCGAGTGCCCCTGCGTGTGTGAGTGGTGTAGTGGCAAGTGTGCCGAAGGGCGTGCTTCCCAGCGCGCCGTGTGTGAATGAAACACCGCGGTTGAGTTCCCCCGCGTGTGTGAGTGAGACACCGCGGGCGAGTGCCCCCACGTGTGTGAGTGAGGCACGATGTGTGAGTGAGACACCACGGGCGAGTGCCCCCGCGTGTGCGAGTGGTGTAGTGGCAAGTGTGCCGAAGGGCGTGCTTCCCAGCGCGCCGTGTGTGAGTGAAACACAGCGGTTGAGTTCCCCCGCGTGTGTGAGTGATGCACGGTGTATGAGTGAGGCACCGCGTACGAGTTCCCCCGCGTGTGTGAGTGAGGCACGGTGTATGAGTGAGGCACCGCAAATGAGTGCCCCCGCGTGTGCGAGTAGTATGGTTTGTGTGAGGGAAATGGCACGAGTGAGTGAAAGGCCGCGAGTGAGTGGAGCCACGTGTGCAAGGGTAATGGCATGCGTGAGTGAGCGGCCGAGAGTGAGAGAGACAGCGTGTGCAAGGTCGCTGTGTGTGAGGGAGATGTCGGTGGGCATGTGTGAACATGCAGCCGTGTCTCCCGGGGCGAATGCAATGGAGTGGAGTGTGAGCGTCGTAACACGCGGGGAGTGCGTGGGTGGAATGGAGACGACGACGACGACATGTGAGGGACAAAAGCCGAGTCGCGGCTGCAGCTGTTTCGGGGACCGTGCCGGGTTCGCCCAGCAGCGAGTGCGAGGTCCGTGCTGTGCAACGCACGAGGCCCCCACGTGCTCGCTTGCGAGAGTGAAGCCCGGTCCGGAAACGCACGCGGTGGATTTGCCGATCCCGCGGACGGACAAAGTTTAGGCAGGATTACGGATTTGGACCGGATGGGTTCTCCACGCGGGCGTGTGTGTTAAGCTCCAACGGGCAAAGCACATGTGTTCGCGTGGGGAACCCCTCGAGACGTGGGGCTTGTGTTTTTTTTTTTATGCGCACGGTGACGTCATGGCTGCACGCGGGGTTGGAATCCGGCAGGAGGGGTATCCCTGCCGGATGGTACCGTTCAAGGAGGGACGAGGTACACGTGCAGCTGCATGACGTCACGGGTAGGTGCAAAGTGCGCGAGCTGTGAGTTGCCGCGCTGGTGCTGCGCATGTAAAAAAAAAAAAAAAAAAAAAAAAAAAAAAAGCAAGCCTCACTTTCGGGTGCACAGCATTCCCGGGCAAGGGGTGGAAGACCCCCTTACCTGGGCACAGGATGAAACTAGTTAGGGGGAAGGGTTAGCTTAGCTAGACCGACTTCATGGGGCAGGGGTAAGTCCTCATGGAGTCCGTGGAATGGATGAGTTAGAGGGATTGTAGCGAGATTTAGGTTGGGAAATTGATTAATGGGATTTGGAGACAGTGACAGACTTGTGGATGTGTAGCGGGGACGTAGCTTCGCGACGTAGTGTTAAATGGAATGTGCTGTAGTTTAAGGGACGACGTGGGAGCACGAGTTAGTTAGGGGATGTAGTTAGAAGGATGGCAGAGTTCAGCGGTGAGTGTGTTGAAGAGTTGTTGGTGAGTGAAGTGGAAGCATGTGCTTGGTGAGTGAGTGAGGCCAGCGGGTCTGTGTGTATGGAGCGAATGGGGACTGCATGGTGCGATGAGTGATTGGGGGGAGGAGTGACTCCCGCCCAAGGGACCCCGGGGTCAGTGTAGAGTGAGTTAGGGGGTTAGTTAAATTGAAAAATGGAGGTCGTTTTGTTGTTGGTGTGAATGTAGGCTCGAAACCCATTTGGAGGGGTGCAGGAGCCCTGTTGACGGGCTGGGAGCGTGGCTGCGAAAGGTGAGTATCGCTGAGTGGGTACCCCGGGCACCAGGCTAGTCGGCCGTAGTAGGCCAAGGGCCCATGGGGGGCCGGGATAGCATAGTGGGCACGGGTGCGTCTGCTTGGTGCGGGGGCCCGGGGCGCCATGAGCCGCGTGGGCAGTGTTGTGGGCACGGGTGACCCTCGGAAAGGGGCCCGGGAAGCCAGCCTGCCACGTGTGCGTTTCAGGGGTGGTGCCATGGGGGGCACTCCCCGGTGTTAGGGAGCTGGTAGGCTCGGAGGCAGTGTAGTGCCCGGGGGTGCCATCGTCGGAGAATCGGCAGAGGGTCGTGCCTGCCAAAGGGAGCCACGTGTCCCAGCAATGAGACCGTGTGAGGGCACGGAGAGAAAATTGGGGGGCGAGGCCCGAAATTGTAAGGACACTAACACAGGCGACGGGAATCTGGGTTTATAGAACCAATAGTTTAAGCGAGAGGCGCTTGTTGAAAGCCCCGGGGTAGTTTAACAGTTAAATGGATAGGGTAGATTAGGAAGTGTACCCCTCCGCACCATCCATCCCTTCGCTCTCGTTGTGGGCCGCTGGACTGACTTGGTGTTAAGATCGCTGAAGTCTGGGGAGGCCATCCTGAGGCTTGAATTGGGCCTCGACACAGGACGCTAGCTCTCCCTTGTTCCTCTCCAGGAAGGGAACGTAGGGGTTGGGAGTAGGCTAGGTGACAGGATAGGTTAGCCGAACAAGGACAGTACAGGGGGTTAGGGGACGATTTATAGTGGGGAAGTAAAAATTAAAAAATAAGTTGGGGCTAAATTGGGGCTTGACAAATTAAGGGAGTGGGTATAGACAGTGACAGGCAAAGGCGATAGGTTGGGAGGGAGACCGTAGAGTAGGTCCGAGCCCGCCTTCCGAGTGACCAGCACCACCGCGCTCCCTCCACCAACCTCCACTGAACGGCGAAGGCTGGCCAGCTTCATCGGCAGCTGTTGTTTTGCTGCAAGGCCTGTGCCGGCTGGATCGGCTGCAGCTGCTGTGCTGCAAGGCCTGTACCGGCCGGATCGTCTGCAGCTGTTTTTCTGCAAGGCCTGTGCCGGCCAGTTCATCTGCCGGCTGTGTTTGCCTGCAGCGGCCTTGTTCTGCAGGCTGTGTTTGCCTGATCACCTTTGCCATGCCATGCCCACTGCCCCTGTTCACCAGCCCCGTTCAATTTTTGCTTTGCCCCCCCCCCCTGTTCATTGCCATGTGCGCCAGGATCAGAAAGCAACAGTTTGCAAGCTGCGAGAACTGCCCTGTTGGCAGCTACAACACGGGCCTGCAGTGGCGGCCCGTGCACAGTGTTTGCGTCCATCCATTCATCCATCCATTCGTTGTGTTCATTGCGTGTGCCACTTGAGCTGGCACGGAGACTGCGTTTGTGCAGCCCATGCACCGTTGTGGTTCACTGTGTTCAGTTCAAAAGGGAAGGCCTTGGACTGCGTGTGAGCAGCCGGCCACGTTCCCTGTCACCTGCATTGTTTGAGTCAGAGACTGCATGCGAGCAGCCTGGCTCCCTGCTAACTGCTTTCTTAAACTGCAGAGTCCATTGATCCTGGGCCATGGTTTAGTGTTAAATTTGTAAGTTAAGGTTAAGGTGTACTGTACATATGAGTGCGCCCCCGGCATGTCTGTCTTAGCGCCGGCAATTTTATTTAAGTCGTCCGTGTGAGTGGGTTTGTTTAGGTAGTTACTCAGCCCTCAGGTTATTTATTTTGGGGACACGAATACCATGAATGTCGCACTCAGGGATCCGTAGGTAAAATGTACTAGGGGAGAACTACACATGATGGCACACGAAAATTTGACGACTCGGGACGAGTCTGTAAAAAGGGGAGGGGGTAGTGTTGTGGTTGACGAAATTCGCAAACCACCATTCAGGTCCCGTAGGTGAGATATCTCTGTAAGTATATGTGTAGTTAGCCCAAACCCGTTGTTTAGAGGGAATAAATGTCATTCATTCGGGCTGCGACCCTTTTAGATAGCCGTTTTTCTTTTACTATCTTTATTTTGGACCAACCGCCATTACTACCACCACAACCACCACCAACCGCATCTCGACAACCACAGCCACCTTCTCCAGAACCGCCTTCACAACATCCACCTTCTCCACAACCGCTTTCACACACCAACCACCAACCGCAACGCCGCTTCACAACAACAGCAACGCCAACAGCCACGACCTTTACCGTCACAACTCGCTCTCGCAACCATCGCATCACCACCATTCCCGCGCCGCTTGTGGGCACCGATACTGGACTCGTACAGGGCGCGCACCGAGCATCAGGTGCAAAAACACCAGCCTTTCCGAGAAATCGGATCAAGAATGATTCACGCCCACTTCTGTTCCGTCCTATCAGCGAGCGTGGGGCGATTTGGCCCCGCCTCCAGGCGCGTCGGAGTATAATCACTATATGCAGATTCGCGGATCAAGAATGATTCATGCCCACTTTTCCTCCGTCCAATGGGGAGCGTGGCTCCGCCCCCGAGCCGTTCCTGATCCAAAAATCTGCATATGATTTCTCCTGTCGCACTATAAAGCGCCGAGCGAATCAGGGCAGTTGGAGGGAGTTGAGAAGAGAAGAGAAGAGAGTTGGAGAATTGGGGCGGCGGCGAAATCAGTCGAGAGAGTGTCTGTCGGGGTCTGGGGAGGCTGGAGAAGCCAAGGAGCATTGTGGAGGTCTGCGCTCGTGTCAGAGTCAGGGAGCTGCGGAGAGGGGAGGCCGGGAACGCGGTCGAGGTCGCGGTGGAGTCGCTCGTCGCGGGACCCAAGCCAGCCAGATATCCTCATTCCCCCGAGCATCAACAACCCCCTCCTGTTTCCCCCCGGCGCTGAGATAGTGTGAGAAGGGGGCCCCGTTCCCACCCCATTCCAGGCAGTGCCAGCGAGGCCCGCGGAGTCGGGGCGCCGCCGCCATTTTGCGGCTCATCACCAGACGGGTAGGCTCGACGCGGTCTCGGCCCCAGGCCCGTCTGCCCCCTTGTCGATGAGGGTGGCCCCTTTTTCTTTTGCTTTGGAGTGTATGTGTTGTCGGCGCCGTCTGTGAAGTAAAACTGTATAAGTGTTGCCGTGTGCTCGGTAGTAGATCTGCATTGTGTTTCTTTTGTTGCATTTGCTTTTTGTGCAGAATTGTCGTGTTACTTTTACATTTGCTTTTGGTGCATAATTGTTGTGATTGTATATGTGTGCTTTCCGTTTGCCGCGGAATAAATGTGCTTTATGTTGAACTATTTTTCCCGTTTCGCTTCGTGTTTTCTTTTATTGAATCTCCATCTTACTTCACGTAAAGGGTTGGTCGTGGGCTAAATACGCCCAATAATTAATCGAACCATCGAGGTTGACGATAACACCGCTCGGTTATCCCGATAGTACGGAACGGGTCGCTTAAAGTGGCCCATGTCCGGAGTCGACCTGCGGCGAGGTGCGATCACCCGGTCTACCCTCCGTGTGGGTACTTAGGTAGGTCGAATTTGGCGAGCAACCCTATCCCACGCGGGGGGCCGATTGGCACAATTGTGGTGAGGCCGAAAGGCCCACCCGTGACTAGTTCCCGGCGTTAGTCCGAGAGGGTCACGACGGGATTGTCCGTCCGGTGGGCGATGTGCCGCGATTCGAGTTACGTGGCCGCTCGCACGCCGGCGGGTGCGAATCCGCGACAATACGTTTGCATCTCCTTTGATTGTAGATTGCACAAGTACATATTTGAAGTCCATCAAACACTACGCTGGAAAGTTGTTGCTCGTTACCCAGTTCTGCGAATACTTTCTGCATATTTTCATCATCTTTTATCAGTGTCCACCAAGTTTTCTTCCCTTTTCGGAAAAATGAAGAAACGTAGTCATTTCCCGAAAAGGCGTGGATACCAAGCAATGCACGTTTCTGGAGTTCAGCGAGTTGACATTGACTCAGATCAAGGAATCGCCGACCTTTGCCACTCCTGTGATCTATCATGATCTTTAAATTTTCACGTTCGTTGGCCAGTAAAATGATTGGAATGTCTGTATCCCCAGAACTTGAACGCACTACACAGACCGTGGGACCACCAGAGTTTTCATCTCATGCATGTTGGGTGAGGTAGCAGATCTTTGTATCAGCCTCTATGTGGTCAGTAGCCAGGGCTGGCATTTCCTCTGAGCAGTGTGACGTTATCTTCATGCAGAGATTCCCCCTTGCATAGTACACAACTCGGTCTCCAATGAGACTTTCCTCTTCACAGAGAACCTGTTCAATCAGCTCCATCATTCTCTCTTTGTTCCCTCCATTGCACATAAACTGTCCAAATGCAGCCGGAATTCTGATATCAGGTGTGCGCAGAATGTACTCACCTGACTGCCCTCTTGGAGTTTGTTCAGCCTGTTTTATGGAATGTGCATTGTATGTGTCACACGCGAAATATACCACTTTGTAACGGGTGGGTATGTCAGCCATAATTCTCCTGGCTAACAACCGAAACAAACGTATCTGGTACATTCACCAACGAACATAAATACGCAATAAGGTCAATCATGTAAACTGCATTTTCTGGGACATCATAGGCTTGTGTTCGGTAAATTCAGTCATGTGAGTGCAGCTTCCATCATCTTACTTTTTGGTGTTGTCCGACGACTGCCATCTGCTGTCGCAAGAGGTAGAGGTACCGTTGCTAAAGGATACTTCAATGCTTTATCCAAATTGACGGACATGGTTTCTTTACATGACTTTGCTGCCAGTAATCCAAGGATATCTCTCTGTACTGTTACATCTTTGGTCTTTCCTGCTGCAGATTTTACTGTTGTCTTCTTCAGGTTGTCTTGAAAGCTTCTCCATGGAACTCTTGATATCGGATTAAAAAATATCACTGATATTTTGTCTGCTGGTATTGTTGTTCAACACTAGAGAAGCCAACTTCTGAAAGTTCCTGAGCAGCATTATGGGGACTTTATTGTGAACAATGTCCACAAGTCCATTCAATAAGTCTGGCATATAAGCTTCTAGGAACAGACGGTGCAGCGCTTCACTGAAGCTTTCGTAAACTGCCCATGATCTATTATAATGTTTTCCACTGCGCACGCCTTTGATTGTACCAGATGTGCTTAACCCTGCCTGATACACAACTTCTTCAAATCTGCTTCCTGATACAAATTTACCAATAGTGCCAAAGAATTCCATGAAGGCATGCATATCACCAAGGTGAATGATGACATTGTCAAAGTCCTTCGCATTGTTCCATATGACATGATAGAATTTGGCAGCAGCCCCTACATCAGTTGTTATACGAGTGTATCGCATATTGGCCTGAGCTGCCATCAGCTGAGATTGTTTAATACATTCCAGTACAGTTGGATACTCTGTAATGGGCTGATGATTGGTGGCAGAAATGTAATCAGTGTTTGTTGAGACGATGGATATTCATGCTGCTGAATAACCCAACCAACAAAATGGGGTACTGACTGTGTTATCAGGCTGTAATGTTGTCGCAGTAGTTTCCATGTGAATATCACACTAGTGCTTATTTCATCCTGATCCCCATCAAAGACGGTGTTGCCTGTAGATAATCCGGGTATGTAACAAATTAGTAACAACAATATATTTAAAGTTACATAACTTTCCGATAAATTACTGCAGCGCCTTGTAATTTAATAACAAAAAAAACACGTTGTTGTAGTGGAAAGATGAGAGAAAATTGGCGGCATATTATCGAAAAGTAGAATAAGATATTGGCTTTAAGCCTGTACAACATCGGCATAGTAACAGCCGATGATAGTAAAAAGTTGCTTTAGGGGCCCCTCCGGGATTGGGGGCCCGAAAGCTTTAGCTTCATACAAGATACGCCACTGGCTGTAAAAGATGGAAATTACTCATTGTCATTTTCATCAATTTATTCTTTTCAGTTTTAGGGGTTTTTTTTATTTTTTATTTTTATTTTTTTTTTTTTACACAGACTTCAGGCTATTTTACCAGTTTGAAATTCTTTGCAATTAAAAAAAAAAAATCAATATTTTTGAAAACGTTCTGGGGGCAAGGAGGTGTCCCAGGGGGACCCCACAAGGACACATGGGTGGGAAAATGGGCAGGGGTGTCCGTTCCTCTATTTTAGCTTAGATGAAACATTGATCATAGCTTTTTTTGCATTTCTACATGTTTTAAGTGATTTCCAACCCCTCCCCCCCCAAAAAAAAAAATGTTGGAGAAAAGAACTATAACTGTCAGCACTGTTGACATCATATTTAATGAATAAGATATAAGGTTCACTTAAGTGACCCAGCAGTATTGGCGGCGGAGGTTTTGCACTCTCCCGAGTGCTCCCCCACTCGTTTGATTTTCTGTTTTGATAAAGATTAGACACTTAAAAGTATAAACGAGCCATAAATACAGAGTATTTTAGCTTTCAGAATCAGTTTTATAGTAAAAACTCATAACTGGCTAAATTTGACCCCGGTTGACATTTGACCCGCAATATCTCGGAAAAGCCCCCGAACCTGGCTGATCACTTTTCATATTCGTAATCTACACAAAAAAACTGGTCTAGAAAAGTTGGATGAAAATGTGTCCCTCTTCCGGTGGTGTTTCCCACTTCCTTTACCACCCGACTAGGAGAAACAGCTCCATGCGGTGGCTGTGGTGGTGCCTTCCCTCTTCAATTGCGAATTTCTTTAGCACATGAAGGATATGCGATCTACAAACGTAGATCAAGAAATCCTTACCGGTCTCGAAACGTCGGAGCAACGGCACTGCAAATCGCCACAGGGTGCACGCCGCCATCGCCGTGGCCGTGGTGCACAAGAGCAACAAACAAATCCGGTGGAGACATACGTCATGACTTTCCTGCAAAAATAACCTCTCGAACTCAACGTATTATCAAATACAGTGATTACCTGACGGAGCTTGCAAACGCTCTGCGCTTGGTCGTTCACTGGGAACCAAAAAAAATAAAAATAAAAAATAAAATAAAAAAAACACAACAACAACAACATTGGTGCGGAGTTGAGCGCCGACCCCGGAAAAAGCCTGCGCTGCTCTGGCGACCAATCGGATGAGTCGATGCAACCCTTCCGCCATCTTACCGGAAGTATGAAATTCCCTGCGTTCCGACAGGAAGTATGCGATGACGTCACTTCCTTTGCGAGAACAAGTGCCGCCATTACGGGAGACAAAGTGAGGCGTTTACAACGACAAGTATGCACGAGCTACTGCGTGTGGAAACAATTTAGTCAGTGGTAAGTATTTTTTTCATGCTAGACTCAGTAATAATTAATGTATTTTAGTCTTCATAAACACCTGTGTACGTCAGGGCGACTTAGCTGTCACACTTGTTTTCCGTCATGGCGGACGGCCTTCGTATCCCGTAGCGACGTGACGTCATTGCACTGCACGTATTTCCAATAATTAGTCTCATTCATTTTCCCAAGGGATGTTCAACGTTTTTTTTTTTTAAATTTAAATAAATTATTTTTAAAAACCAAATATGTGATCACGTGTTAAAAAGTTTTCTCTGTATAAAAGAGCAACTAAGCGACCACTTGTATTGCCTTTTATGTAATTAACTTGCTAGTTCAATTTGCAGGGTATTTAATCTTTTTTTTTATTTTTATGCCTTGGAAAGTTTGAGGTGTCCGAATACTGGGCATGTATCGCAGTTAAAGAGTAAAATATTTAGCTTGCAAGAATCAAGAGGATTCTTGATAAAATAAAAATATGATAAAAAAAAAAATAAAAAAATTATATGATATAAAAAAAATATGATAGAAATGATAAAAAAACAGTAAAATTTTAAAAGGAAAGTTTAAAATCACAAGATTTTTAAAAGGAATGTAAATCATTTATTGAAGGGAAATTAGATCGAGGGGCGTACAAAACTAAATGTGACGGTGGATCGATAATAACGTCGTGCTGCTTCACACGTGTCACGGAACGATCACGCTTTTTTGAGAAGCCGGTTTATTTCCGGAAGAAAAGAAAAAGAAGAAGATTAATAGGAAGAAAAAGAAGATTCTTTGGAAGAAGAAGAAGATTAATTGGAAGCAGATTAATTGAGAGAAGAAGAAGAAGAAGAATAATTGGAAGAAGAAGACTAATTGGAAAAGAAGAAGAATATTTGGAAGAAAAAGAAGTATAATTGGAAGAAGAAGATTAATTGGAAGAAGAAGAAGATTTGGAAGAATAAGAAGAAGATTTATTGGAAGAAGATGAATAGGAGGAAAAATAATAACATTAATAGGAAGAAGATTAATAGGAAGACGAAGAAGAAGAAGAATAAGATTAATAGGAAGAAGAAGAAGAGGTAGAAGAAGATTAATAGGAAGAAGAAGAAGATTAAATTGTAGAAGAAAAATAAGATTAATAGGAAGAAGAAGAAGAGGGAATTTTGAAGGTTTAAAACCCGGAAGTAACGCTTGGGCCGATGTTTTAAAAACGTGTATGTACACTTGGTGTTTGATATATTTATGAGACTCATTTTGTTTTTAACTTTGTAGCACCAACATTTCCAATAAAAGGTGATACTTGTGGATGGTTTTTATTTTATTATTATTATTATTATTATTATTATTATTATTATTATTATTATTACGTCAAAAGCTTCACACGTTTGATTATTAAAACGATTAGCAATACTATGTGTTTGAGAGACGTGTACATCATCATCAACATGTAACGTGAGCCTCAACAAGGCCTTGGGCCTAAACGTGCAGAGCGTTCTTTCGAAGCACGGTGTATTTGTGGGGTATTTGGGTGTATTTGTGGGGTATTTGGGTGTATTTTTGGGGTATTTGGGTGTATTTGTGGGGTATTTGGGTGTATTTGTGGGGTATTTGGGTGTATTTTTGGGGTATTTGGGTGTATTTGGGTGTATTTCCATTGCCGGGCGGGATATGATGCTGAAGCCTTGACAAAGATGGAATCATTTGCTGTGTTTGTGTACTTACAGGCCCTCTTCTAACCGAGTGTACGAGCACCATGTCGCTGGAGGAGTTCGTTTCGCGAACCCTCGACCTCTTGAAAGAAGAACGTGAGGCCGAGGTTGAAGAAGCACGGTAATTTTTTTCAGCCTCGTCCCGTCATCATGCTATCTTTGATTTCGAGCCGCTGTGGTGTCCTATTAAAGGCAAATACTGTAGTGTCCCGTGGGCAGCGGGACTCGGATAGTCGTGAGGATTGTCGAACACTGTTTATTGCCCGTCCGGATGCACACTACTACAGACTACACAACGCCTCAGGCGGCGTGAACACCTATATCCCTTGCAGGCACGTGACCCCCCCCCCCCCCCAAAACCACGCCTCCACAACGCTCCCCGCATTGCCCTGCCCCCGCAGGCCAGTACACCACACTCCTCCCTCCTAAAACTATGATTATAAAATGACCATCATAATAATAAGCATAATCGGCACAGAATACCATGACATAAAAGCAAAGAGGTACAAAAACGATAACAATCAAAAAGCATAGGCACCACCACACAGAAACCAACCAGAGCCAAAAATGGCATGAAGTAGGCGGCCGTGCACCAAAACCCGGACGAGACGGCACAAAAGGAACCGTGCTTCATCTGCTACCCGCAACCCTAATGCCGTTGGTGTAATCCGGCCCATAACTCAGCCCTCTACCCCATCACACCATATAACGTGTCGATGTGAGCGAGTTGAACTTCAAAGCAATGGACAGGTGCTCGAAAACTGAGTTGCAACGACGAACCCACAAAGACCCTGACCGCGTTAAAGATAGCAAGAAGCAAGCTGGGAAGCACAGCATCACCACGCAGCAGAAGCGCCCCCAGGCGGCTCATGCTTACACGACCTCCGGCGAGGTTGCGATGACCTCCCGAGCGAACCTCCCCCCGACACCATCAAATGCCCCCGGTCTACAAAGCGGCACATCTCCCCCAGACAGAACCGAATCAGATAAACATTCCGAGCCTGGAAGCCCGGTGGCGCCAGCGCGGCCGACCTTGGCGAGACCAGAGGTTTGTGCTGCTCGGCGCCAAGCCCGTCTGACCTTGGCCATCTCAGGGATGGGCGGTGACTCTGAACAGCGCCGTCGGCTGGGCGCACCATCAATCCCGTAACAAACCCACGCATCGCATCCAGCCGAGATCTAAACGCACGTCCGAACGGCCTTGGCGAGAACAGAGGTTTGCGCCCCAGAGCGCAAGGCACGTCTGACCTCGGCGAAACCAGGGGTGGGGGTAACGCTGAACAGCGAACCAGCCCCGGCTCTGAGCCGATCTCTGAGTCCCACACCAAAACCGCGCATCCAACCCAAACGAGAAAACCATGCACGTCTACACGGACGGTCAGTGCAGCCTGGAGACATATCAGTGTCGTACAAAAACATTGTCTGCTCCAATGCAACCTTCCCCTCACGTACAGCGCGTCCTCCCAGCACAATCCCCACACATGACAGGGTAGCGAACCATGGGCTGCCCTCGCAGCTGGAGATCGGCAAGACCTCTTTATTCGCCACCATCGCCCCCAAGCCCTTCACATCACGTCGATCATATCGGACACCCCATCGATTGATCCCAGCCAAACATATTATGCTCACACGCGAACTGTCAGCATTTATTGTAACAACGCTAAATTGCATCACTCGAGCAACGAAAATCAAATACACAACAATCAGCAACCCATGAATCACATCGCGTGTCCGTCTCTTGGTTGTCGTCGCGACGTTGCGATGACCTGCTTGTCGTCGATGGTCGCGGTCCGCGAACTTCTTGAACGGGACTGGCTCGCTCCAATCCCCCGCTGAAATCGCCTGAACGACACGGGTGGGCACCGTACCACGAGCGTAGCGGGAGCGCGAGAGCCCGTTACCGCTGACACGGCTCCCGTTGCTCCAGACCCGCATATCGTCGTCGCCGGAGGCAATGAACGGCAGCCCACGTTGCATCGTCGCGGCTCCTGCCGCCAGAACCTCGCCCTCGGGTCTCGAAGGAGGCACAGCTGCACCTGGAGGTACGAACTCCAAAACGGGAACCGCGAGCCCCTCCCCTCGCACCACGAACTGCGGGAGCGCAACCCGCTGACCCTGATGGGCGACCAAGACGTGTGCCCTGCCAACCGCCGGTAGCGCTTCACCGGTATACGTGTGCAATGTGAGGGTAGCACGAGCGGACTCGATTCGACACACGATCAGTGCCCCGATCATCGCAGGCGCCGGCGGGACGTCAGGCTGCAGGACTCGACCCGCACCGAAGCCGTGCGCGCGAAACTCGCGATGCGCTTCCCTGGGACCCTCACCCGGTGTTGAACTCGAACCGCGCGAGTTGCGCTGAGTTATTCGCTGCAGTGATCCAATCGCCCCGGCCAAAGACTCCAAGTCAATACCGACGCAACCCAGGCACTTTGCACACGCCGATCCGAAACAGACTCGTCGCCACTGTAGTGTCCGGAGGGCAGCGGGACTCGGATAGTTGTGAGGATTGTCGAACACTGTTTATTGCCCGTCCGAATGCACACTACTACAGACTACACAACGCCTCAGGCGTTGTGTAGTCATATCCAGGGCTGTGTTCCATTAGCAACCGGCTGGTTTTTGCTTGCCAAGCCAGCCGTTCCGTATCGACTGCTTCACAGCAGCTTTCCAAGTGGATCAAGGGCTGGTGTGTCCTCCGTTAGCAAGCTGCTTGCTATCACTTTCCAAGCAAGTTGTTCCATATCGTCCACTTCACGAGCCGCTTGCCTCACCACTCGGCAAGCGGTTAAGAGAGGTGCTTCGTTATGTTAGCAAAAATGGCTGTCGTAGTCCCATTCAAAACGATACAACCAAAACGTCCTACAGGTTGGTTGTTCAGTTGCAGTGAAGGTTATTTTTTTATATGTTTACCTAAATGCAGATATTGCTGGAGCATACTTTCCACACTTCCAATGGGAACATACAGTTCTTCAGAAAAAATAAATGGTCAGAGGGAGTTTTCCTGCATGAAACCACGAATTCACTCAATCGATGTTTGTTGGTATAACCCCTGGATTACCTTTTTTCGACTTGAATGTTCATTAAATCATCAACACTGTCACATCGACTTGCTTTAAACCATCCACTTTTCCATAACAAGGAAAAAAAAAACTAATTATGTTGCAAGTCGGCAGTAAAATACAAGAAATTCTACCAAAGAATGCTACCAAATTGGGTTACAACATTCGGCCCCTGCACAGATAAGCTACAGGTCCAGTGGTCCTATTTTATTTATTTATTTTTAACCTGCAAAGATCTGCCATCTCGAATTGTCATTGAGCTTGCTCTGGCTTGGTAGACGAGTGCGAACCTGATTTATAATTTTCTTCTAGGTCATGGCAGCAGAAGATACCATTGAAGGAGCTCCAGAAACGTGGTGTGTGCCTGTTGAAGCTCCAACCATCAAACCAACACACCGGCCTGTATGGTCGCACAATCATATCTTTTGAGGCCAGAAAAGTGAGGCAAAAAATCGAGTTGCCCAGCAATTGTTTTGGACCAGGTAAGCGTTGATCTCAATGTTAGTAATAGCTACTTCATTTCTCTTAATACCTTCAACTTCTGAGAGTGGTGAGGGGGCAGTTTTGTAACTACATTTGAGGCATGTGTTTGACCAAAGGGCTTTTCAAGACACATACAAATAGAACTGTGATAAAAGAAAACAAAGCAGACTTGCTGTGTTTTGGTCATAAATATGTAGGGCTATGGTAAGTATCTCATTCGTATAACTTTTTCAATGCCTTTTGTAAACCTGAGCTCGAAATTACGAAAAGATCAGAATCGGTGCCTGTGATGTCTGACTGACAGCGGTCATGACTTTGGGATTGTTAAGTCATTCACTGCCTCAAATAAATGCATCTGTTTTGATTACTTCACAGAAAACTGTTACAAGACAGATAACACTCAAATGGGACAGATTGCAGTTGTCACATTGCTTCTTCCCATGTTTAGATCAAAAACAATCAAGTGGACTATTTCAATTATATTGTTGCGAATTCGCGCCTGCCGGCGTGCGAACGGCCACGTGACTCGAATCGTGGCACGTCGCCCACCGGACGGACAATTCTGTCGTGACCCTCTCAGACTAACGCCGGGAGCTAGTCACGGGTGGGCCTTTCAGCCTCATCACGATCGTGCCAATCGGCCACCCGCGTGGGATAGGGTTGTTCGCCAAACTCGACCTACCTAAGTACCCACGCGGAGGGTAGACTGGGCGATCGCACCTCGCCGCAGGTCGACCCCGGACACGGGCCGCTTAAGCGACCCGTTCCGTACTATCGGGATAACCGAGCGGTGTTATCGTCCGCCTCGACGGTTCCGATTAATTATCGGGCGTATTAAGCCCACTACCAACCCTTTACGTGAAGCAAGATGGAGATTCAATTAAAGAAAAGACGAAGCGAAACGGGAAAACAGTTCAACATGATGCACATTTATTCCGCGGCACACGGAAAGCACACATATACAATTAAAACAAGTATGCACATATATCAAATGCTACAAAAGAAACAATGACGCAGAGATACTACCGACTAAGACCAACACACGGCAACACTTAAACAGTTTTACTTCACAGACGGCGCCAACAACACATTTACTCAAAAGCAAAAGAAAAGGCCACCCTCAAAGGCAAGGGGGCAGACGGGGCCTGTGGGCCAATATTTGCGCGGGACCGGGTGGGTCCTACCCGTGTCTGTGATGAGCCGCAAATGTGGCAGCGCGGCGGTGCCCCGACTTCGTGCTCCTTCGCGGGTTTCGTTGGCACTGCTTGGAGTGGGGTGGGAACGGGGCCCCCTTTTCGCACTATCTCAGCGCGGGGGAAAAAAGGGGGGGGGGAATTGTTGATGCTCTGGGGAAAGAGTATAGCTGGCTTGCTTGGGTCCCATGACGAGCGATTCCACGCGACCTCGTCGCCGATCGCCGTCTTCCTTGCCTCGGACCCGAACTCCTCGGTCTCTTCCCCCAATTCTCCTCAGCCGATTGCCGAAAACCACTGGGACGCCCTCGCCTCCCGACTCCACTCCGTGCTCCAAACTGCCTCTGCCCAAAACTCTCTCCGCTCTTCTGCCACTCTCCGCTCTTCCAAGGCCGACTCTGCCAAAACTGACTCGACTCTCCGATTCGCCTTGCGCTCGGCGCTTTATAGGCCGGCAGGAGAACCCATATGCAAATTTCTGGATCAGAACGAGCTCGGGGGTGGAGCCACTCTCACCCATTGGACGGAGAAAAAGGGGCGTGAATCTCCCCTGATCCTAGAATTTGCATATCTCGATTCCACACAAACGCGCCTGGAGGCGGGGCCAAACCGCCCCGCGCTTGCTGATTGGACGGATCAGAAGTGGGCGTGTAGCATTCCTGATCCGAATTCTCCTCGGAAAGGCCGCATTTTGCACTCGCGGCTCGGCGTGCGTCCCGTACGAGCCCAGGACAGCCTTACGCTCCGTGCTCACAGGTGATGCGGGAATGGTCGCAGAAGGAGAGAGGTGAAGGTGGTGAGGGTTTATGGTGGTGGTTTATGGCCATGGTGCCATTCAGAATGGAGGTGATGCGATGTTTGCGGGAGCGAGTTGTGAAGGTAAAGATCGTGGCATTGGCGTTGTTGTTGTTGTGAAGCGGCGTTGTGGTTGGTGGTTGTTGTGTGATGGCGGTTGAGACATGGTTGGTTCAAAATAATGATAGAACAGAAAAACGGCTATCTCAAAGGGTCGCTGCCCGAATGAATCACATTTATTCCCTCTAAACAACGGGTTTGGGCTAACTACACATGTACTTACAGAGATATCTCACCTACGGGACCTGAATGGTGGTTTGCAAATTTCCTCAACCGCAACAATATCATTATGCTGATCTCTATAATTCAACCCCAGTTGGCCTTTTCAGGGGAAACTTGTCCAAAATTTAGGAAAGCATCTGTGGATCTTACATATGTCAAGCATTTGATATTGTCTTGCACTCCACCTTGCTTTCCAAACTCTCTGCTTATGGCATCCAATGTCACCTCTTGTCATGGCTTTTCCACTCTCATAGTTCACTCTTTGCTCTCAGCACAATCTCCTCATCTCCTCTTCCTAACATGGCTGGTGTGCCCCCAAGGCAGTGATTTTGGTCCTAATTCTGTTCCTAATCTTCATCAATGATTTTTCCAACTGGGACATTCTCTTTATCTCTTTACTGATAACTACATCCTCTGCCATAACATTCCTCATCCTTCAGACAGGCAGGCAGCAGCGTCTTCTCTCTTTATAAACCTTCATAAAATCACGAGTTGTTCCAACACTTCGAATACAGTATGTCCTTCAATCCAAACAAAAAATCTTACACTGCCACTCTGTCTCTCCAGAAGGACCATCTGGTGAACCCTTCCATATACTTTCTTGACAGACCTCTTGAATAAGTTCAGTAACTCAAACTTTTGTGCTTCACCATCAGCCATGGTCTTTCTTTGTTATAAATATTGTTACGGTTATGGGGGTATATGCAAGAATTTTATAGCAAAGTTAGGCTCGTATAGTATAGCCCGTGGATGAGCAGAAGACATCTCGATGTTGTGCTGTATCACGTGATTGGATTTTCGTATATCATTCCTCGCCCGCGAGGGGTGGCAGGAATGTACTTCCGGACGCGCAATAAAGCGGAGTTGATGCTGGCACGCTTGCTTCTCGTGTTCCCCTGCACCTCGTGCACTCTAGTTGGCGACGAGGATGATTGAAAACAGACATGTGCCCGTTTTCGTCGGAGACGACTTCAAATTGTTTTCGGAGCAATTGGGATGCTATTTCCACGTGAATGATGTGGTCGACGAGAGCAAACAGAAGTCGATCTTGCTCGCTTCGCTTTCGGTGGAGCATTATCGACTACTGAGTGATTTGGTGGCGCCGGACAAGCCCCGTGATGACGGACTGTCGTTTCGGGACATTGTGGAGAAGATGAAAGCACACATGGCGCCGGAGAAGTCATTACAACTCGCTCGATACCAGTTTGATCGCCTCTCGAAGGTGCAGAGGAGCGCGTCGCTGATTTCGTGGCGCGGATTAAGCATTCTTCCGTGGCCTGCAAGTTCACGGCGGGGGAGCGTCCAGCGCGGCTCAGAGATCGTTTTATCGCTGGTTTACAAGATGCGAAGATGGTTTCGGCGGTTCTACGGCTGAAGGGTGAAGCCATTACATTCGACTCGGCAGTCAGCACGGCTACAGCGGTCGAGCAGACTCGCGGGGATGTTCGGGCCATCACCGGCCACGCGGGGTCGCGAGCACCCCGGGACGCACGCACGACCTTCGGTGAGGGTCGGAGGTCACTGCGCGGCCACACGTGCGGCGAGGTGACCTCGCGGACGTGTTTGGGATATGGAGGTCGACACCTGCGCCGTGCGTGCCCGTATAAAGGCACCGTGTGTTTAAATTGTCACAAGGTGGGTCATCTAAAGCGTGTGTGCCGTGGGGCGGCGGCCACCGTTAGGGTCATGGACAGCGATGTGCGAGGCGACCCGGGGCAGAACCAGCGGCTGTTGATGGGCCTGTTTTCAATTGGCCCGGCGGCGGCGCGCCCGATGACGGTGGTAGTCGAAGTGAACAAAACGCCGATCACGTTCCAGGTCGATACGGGAGCGGCTGTGTCGATCATCGGCGAACAGACCGCGCGTAGACTGAACGGCCTGAAGCTTATCAGGTCCAACCTCACACTGTTCACGTACACCCGCGAGAAGATAACGCTAGTCGGGATGGCAGACGTGACTGTGCGGTACTAAGGCCAGGTCGCCACGCTTCGGGTGTACGTCGTGCGGGGGAGGGGACCGTCTCTCAGGTCAGGTCAGGTATGGGAGCATGTGCCAGAACAGCGCGTCGCTGCGTCCACTTTCCGCCGGTACTCCAGGGGCCTCCGTCTGGCCATCCCCCAGGCAGATGCCAGGCCCATCCCCATCTCCTTGAGATGATGGTCAACCTGCTGCAACCATGAGGCACGTGGTCGGCCCACTGGCCTCCTCCACTCATGAGACTCCCTCACTGAGAGAATCTGGTGAGCAGGATCAGCGTCAGGAAAACGAGCCACATGTCCATACAGCCGCAGCTGACGCTCACGGACTATGCAGGTAACAAATCTCATCCGAGTCTCTCTCAGCAACCGCTCGTTGGACACAAAATCCGACCAGCGATAGCCAAGGATTCTCCGAAGAGACCTGGTACCAAAGGAATTAAGTCTCCGTCTCAGATCCTTGGTCAAAGTCCAAGTCTCGCACCCATAGAGCAAGACTGGAAGTACCAAGGACCTGAAGACTCGGACTTTCGTCCTCCCGCACAGGTACCGGCAGCGCCACACCCCATGATCCAGTGAATCCACGACTCCCCAGGCCCGACCCAGACGTCTATTGACCTCCGGCTCACAACCTGCGGAGACATGAATATCACTGCCAAGGTAAGTGAATCTATCCACGACCTCAACATCCTCACCACAAACAGACACAGACAGGACAGCAGCATCCAAGATGTCACCGAAAGCCTGGATCTTTGTTTTGACCCAAGAAATCCGTAATCCCAACGGCTCCGACTCCTCATTCAGCACCTCGAGGGCCCCAAGAGGATGTCTAAAGTCTCCGCAAAGATGACTGCATCATCTGCAAAATCAAGGTCCGAGATCTTGACATTGCCAAACGATGCACCGCAACTTGATCTCTCCGACATCCTCCCAAAAATCCAGTCCATACAAGTGCTGAAAAGTGTGGGGGCAAGTACACATCCCTGACGAACTCCAGTAACAACTGGAAATAAGTCAGAGGCGGTACCACCACACTTCACAGCACTCTCAGTACCAGAGTAGAGTTCAGACATCAGATCGATCAGTTTCGGTGGCACCCCACGAAGACCAAGAATCCTCCAGAGAGCATCCCGATTCACTGAATCGAACCCTTTACAGAAATCAACATAGGCTGCAACCAGCCCCTGCCCAAACTCTCGTCTGCGTTCGGTGGTGACACGTAGTGCAAGGATACGGTCAATCGTTGACCTCTTTGGTGTAAAGCCTGACTGCTCTGGACGCTGGTGCTCAAGCAGATGGTGGCGAACCCTATCAAGAATTATCCGAGCAAAGACCTTGCCCGGCACTGAGAGCAGCGTCACCCCTCGGTAGTTGTTGCAGTCTTGGCGATCACCCTTCCCTTTCCAGAGAGGGACAACAAGGCCCCTCTTCCAGTCAGTTGGGATGATGCCTGTGTTCCAGGCAGAGCACAAAACTGCATGCAACGGCACGCGAGTGCAGCATTTCCACCAGCCTTGAGAAGTTCAGCATGGATGCCACAGATCCCTGGAGCTTTGCCCCGTTTCAACTGGTTCACCGCAGCCCGTGTTTCCACAAGCGATGGTGGACCACAGTTGATTCGAGGGTCAGCAACAGGGATTGTAACACCCTTGACGTCCAACTCGACAGCTGGGGGATCAGCCTGGTACAACCGCTCAAAGTAACCGGCCCAGCGGCCCTTCACTTCAGACTCCTCTGTCAAGAGCCTACCACTCTCTGCTCGAACTGCAGTGCTCCGAGGGATGGGCTTGGATGAACGTAATGCGCGAATTCCCCTGTAAGCGGGACGAGAATCACCTGTCCACAGGTGATGCTCTACCCCCCTCACAGATTCCTCGCACATAGGCCTCCTTGTCCACCCTCAGTGCACGTACAGTTTTACGCCTCAGCTCCCTGAACAGCTCAGCTCTGCCATTCAGCCTGGCCCTGCGACTCTGGTCAATGGTATCCAGTGTCCCTTGAGAGACAAAATTCTTCTTTGCCCCTGCGGTGAACTCCAAGGCATCCACCGGCAACATCAAGGACGGTGGTCTTGAAGGTGCTCCACAACTCTTCAGGACCCCCAAAGCACCCAGACCCCCAAGTGTCCACTCAGCCTGTTCGCAAACTCCTCAGCTACTCTCTCATCCCTGAGCTTGGCAACATCCAGCCTAGGCTGGGATGGTACCATTCTCCAGGATTTAAGGTGCAGCTTTAGAGTTGCTACAACAAGCCTGTGGTCAGTATTGAGGAACTGAGCACTCCGGTAGACCCTGCAGTTCTGGATCATCCTCCAACGACCGTCAATGAGGACATGGTCAATCTCCTTTGCCACACCGCCAGCGTTGGAATACCAAGTCCAGCGATGAGCTTGCGGGCGCTGAAACCATGAACCAGCCACCCTAAGTCCATGACTTCTTGCAAAGTCAAGGAACTTAGTGCTATTCTGGTTCATAGTTCCTGACCCATGGGGACCAACACACACCTCATAGCCATCCCTATCAGTTCCAGTCGATGCATTGAAATCCCCCAAGACTAGAAGTGTATCTCGTCTGGGGCACTGATCAACCACAGACTCGAGTGTGGCGTAGAATGCATCCTTCACGGTAAGATCACTCGCCTCAGTCGGAGCATAAATAGAGACCAGGGAAATGACACCTAAGGAGTGACGAATCCTTAATCTCATAATACGCTCGTTGACCGGTGTTACCTCAATTATCATTGGGGTCAGCTTATTGGACACAGCTACAGCAACTCCTTGGGTATGGTAACCATCAGAGCGACCAGACCAATAGTAGGTGTAAACCACCCACCATTATCTCGCCGCAATCCGGTCTCCGAACCTCAGAGAGAGCTGCAATCCCGATGTCCAAACGCTTGAGGCTCAGATGATAACAGAGACAGGTGATCATCCTCTCTTAGGGATAGGACATTCCAGGGACCCACCGGAAGGGCCCGCCTCAGGTTAACCCAAGGAGACCGCCGTCTGGTGGACGACACCTCAGCACCACTCCGACACACTCTCCCGCAGTCTGACCCAGGGATGTTACCCCGTGGTTTCCCTCCTATCAAAGATTGGGGGTCCCGAAGGCTTTGCCCCAATCCCATCATCCGGTGAGCTGCCCTGCGAAGGGAAGCTGCACAGGAGGTACTCCCACGGAGTGGGTTTTCAGATTTTTTTTGCGTTTTTGCGTTTTGCGGAATGAAGCGTTTTACGGTGGCTGGAGTGCAAATCCTGCCACCAACCTCCTAATAAGAAGTAACCCAACTGCAGGAGGACGTCCGCAGACACAGTTGGGCACTAGATATGGATGGCCGTTGGCTCACAAGGAGCTCCTCCGCCCTTTGAGCTGTCAAATGGACGATAGAGGGACGATAGAGTCCCTTTGAGCTGTCAAAAACCGTCTCTCCTCGGCCGAGATTGGCTGGCCCGCATCAGGCTAGACTGGGCCGCAGTTCACCTTGTGCAACCCGTGCCGAGCCGGTGGGAGGATCAGTTGGAGAAGATTCTTCAAAGACATCAAGGTTTGTTTTCCGACGACCTTGGGAAACTCAAGGGCATGGAGGCAAAACTCTTCCTGAAGGAGGGGGTGGTTCCTCGGTTTTGTAAACCACGTCCGGTGCCGTATGCCCTGCGGGACAAGGTCAAGGGTGAACTCGATAGGCTGGAGGCCTATGGAGTGATCGAACGGGTGTCGTACTCAGATTGGGCCACCCCGGTTGTCACGGTGCTGAAACGGAATGGAGACGTCCGATTGTGCGGGGACTTCAGATCCACGGTTAACCCGGGACTCAGCGTGGAGCAATATCCACTGCCGTCAATCGATGAAATATATTCGCGATTGGCGGGGAGTCAATACTTCACGAAGCTAGACCTGCGTGATGCATATTTTCACCTGGCGATGGATCCCGGGAGTAGCAAGCTTTTGACAATCAACACGAGTCAAGGACTCTATCGATATACCCGACTCTGTTTTGGGATTGCTTCGGCCCCAGCCTTGTGGCAGAAAGCCATGGATCAGGTTTGCATTGGCCTGCCTGCTCAGACCTACCTGGACGATGTGCTCATTGCGGGGAAAACAGCGGACGAGCTCCTTGCGAACATTGCCCAAGTGCTGACAAAGCTAGAAGCGTGCGGCCTGCGCTTGAACAGGGCAAGTGTGCATTCTTCAAGCAGCGCTTGGAATACCTCGGGCACATCATCACGCCGGAGGGGCTGTTGAAAGGTCCTCGGAAGGTGGAAGCGATTCAACACATGCCACCGCCTCGCGACAAGACGCAGCTGCGCTCGTTCATTGGTATGGCCCAGTATTACCAAAGGTTCGTGCGAGGGCTCAGCTCACAACTTGCGCCGTTAACACGGTTGCTCAGGAAGGACGAGCGCTGGGCTTGGTGGGGGCCTGCACACCAGGCGTCGTTCGACCGCGTCAAGTGGCTGCTCACAGAGGATACGGTCCTCGTGCACTACGAGCCTGCGCGTCCGCTCCTATTGGCATTTGACAGCTCTGCATATGGCATCGGGGCAGTGCTCTCCCACAGGATGGACGATGGTTCCGAGCGGCCTGTTTGTTTTGCATCCTGGACCCTGTCCGCAGCAGAGCGGGAATATGCCCAGATCGAGCCGAGGCTCTCAGCCTCGTCTGGGGTGTGCGGAGGTTTCATCAATACCTGCTGGGGCGGCATTTCACGTGGCAGACTGATCACAAACCACTTCAATTCATCCTGAGACCCGAACGCGGGGTGCCGGTGGTAGCGGCCGCACGAATACAGCGGTGGTGTCTGTTTCTTGGTGCTTACGATTATGATATTCAGTTCCGAAGCACCGAAAAGCATGCTAACTGCGACGGGCTCTCACGCTTGCCGTGTGCGGAGGGTCCAGCTGCGTCTGAATTGGCCGACCGGGTCGATGTGTTCGCGCTGGGCCAGGTCCAAAGCGGGCCGGTCACGGCCAGACAGGTCGCGGTGGAATCGGCTCGTGATCCGGTGCTTGCCCGTGTCGTCCAGGCGATTTCTACGGGGAATTGGAGCGATCTGCCTTCAACACTGGCATTTCAACCTTTCACGTCGCGCGCATTGGAGCTCTCGTTGGTCCAACGGTGCGTTATGTGGGGAATGAGGACGGTGATTCCACCGAAGTTCAGGCAGCGGTGTTTGGAAGAACTGCATGTCAGTCACCTTGGCGTCGTGAAGACCAAGAGTCTTGCTCGTAGCCTGTTGTGGTGGCCGGGGTTGGACAAAGACATTGAGCAGTTGGTTGAGCGTTGCGCCACGTGCCAAACAGATGCTGATAACCCGCGTCGAGCTTCGGGACTCTGGCCTACCCCAGACAGAGCTTGGCAGAGGGTCCATGTAGATTTTGCGGGGCCGGTTAATGGCAAAATGTTTTTGATTGTGATCGATGCATTCTCTAAATGGCCGGAGGTTGTAGTAATGCAGCATACATCAGCAAACATTACAGTAGAGAAAGTGCGGATGATCTTTGCTAATAAAGGGTTACCGGAGATCCTGGTCTCTGATAACGGTCCGCAGTTCATCGTGGGTGTATTTGATGAGTTTATGCACCAAAATGGTATTCGACATCTAAGGTCCGCACCGTATCATCCTGAGACGAATGGGCAAGCTGAGTCGTTTGTTAAGATGTCGAAACGGGCTTTGCGCAGGGGGGGGTGTTGCACCTGTGCAGACGGTGGTCGATGTCTTTTTGCTCCATTACAGGAACACAATTCATCCTGTCACGGGTGATTCGCCTGCCATTCCTCTCTATGGACGGGCATTGCGGTCCAGACTGGATTTGCTGCGATCTGGAGGGTCGGGGAGTGGGGCGGTGTCACGTCCGACGCGGCTGCGCGGCTTCGATGTGGGACAGCGGGTAATGGTGCGCGATTATTTCCACAGTTCCAAATGTGTGCCGGCTGTGGTCTCTGTGGTACTGGGGCCGGCGAATTGCATGGTGCGGACTGATGGTGGGGAAGTGTGGAAGCGGCACGTGGACCAAATGCATGATCGCTGTCCAGCGTCACCCCCCCCCACACCCCACCTGGGCCGAACGATGTGGGACCCCCACCTGTAATGTCGCCGGCGCCAGACGTTGTATCGCCAGGGCCGGATGTGCCGACGCCCAGGGGGTCTTCGCCTGATTCTGTCCTACCCGGGGACGTTGGGCAGGCTGGTCGGCCGGGGGCGGTTGTTATTGCGGATGGCGCGAGTCCGGCGAGGGTGTCACCTCGACCGAGCCGGGAGGCGTCTGAGCCTGGACTGTCTGGCGGCGCTGCCCGTCCGAGGCGGGTCAGGGTGCGGCCGCGGTACTTGGAGGATTATGAGTGTTGATTGGTTTTGGGTGGTCATGTTATGATTCCCTTTCATCATTTGACTTGTCATTTTACGAGGGGAGGAGTGTGCTGTATCACGTGATTGGGTTTTCGTATATCATGCCTCGCCCGCTAGGGGTGGCAGGAATGTACTTCCGGACGCGCAATAAAGCGGAGTTGATGCTGGCACGCTTGCTTCTCGTGTTCCCCTGCACCTCGTACACTCTAGATGTAACAAGTAGGGAAACTCAGCTTAAGTTGTTACGTATCAGCACATGTGAGGCGGTGCTGTGTTAATAAGGTTGGGATTAAAGCCAATTTCGCCCAGTATGTGATTGCCCCCGTGACCTTTTCCTATGTTTTTCTACTTACAAGACTGGCGATAAACAGAAAATACATCCTTAAAACAACAGCAGCAGAGCCGCGTGTTCTGAGCGGGGAGGGGGGGAAGCTCCACCTTCTCGGCTTCATGCCAGGGGGCCATGCCTTGAGGCTTATGATTGGTCGGGGGATGTCATAAGGTTCAGCGGAGAAGGAGTGAGGAGATGGCGGTTGGAAGAGAAGGGCATTTTGGTTGCTTCTCCTCAACACGACGAAGAAGGCTGCACGATTCTCATATTCGTGTTGTGTGAATTTTGCCCGCGTGCTGAAGCAAGACGCTCGCCATTGTCTGTTTGGCTGCGCTGTGAATTGTGTACGTTTTCTGAGGAGGGAAGAAGAGCGTAACTCGTGGTCTTATCATGGGGCCTCGAAAATCGTCTCGTTGTATGGTCGAGGAGGGAGGAGGGCGATCGTGGTGAACGGACCTGGTGCAAGAGAGGAACGGTCGGCATATTCGCTCGT
>NC_140966.1:13485832-13500832 GCF_056783735.1 Eptatretus burgeri
GACAACTTTTAGCCTCATGACTTGAATATATTAGGGTATGGTCAGGTACGATTACGGGTACTTCTGGGTGACCGTGGTGGAAATGGAGTGCATTTTCGAACTCTATGTGGTCTATTTACTCAAAGAAATGACTGCGCCGACATTGAATTCACTACCATCTCGAAAACATGACCTAAAACAAGATTTATCATTACTGGAGTTGAGTAACTAATCCTACTCATTTCAATATTTTCTAATCTGTAATTAATTTGTCGTCCGTCTAAACATTTCTTAGAGTAAATCGACCCCACTGAGTTCGAAAATGCAGTCCATTTTCACCGAGGAAGTTCAGAAGTGTTCGGATTCGCATCTCACCACACCCTAATTTAATATAATAATCACTAAATAAATAACTAACATATTTTTCGTGAATCATTGAATCAAAAACACTGGATGTTGGGCCGGCTAGAAATAGTTCAGGCGGGAGTGGAGACAGCAATAGAGGTGGAGATGATTGTGGTATTTGGTAAATGAGACGAAATATTATAATAGTTTGTAATTCCATTGATTGAAAAATTAGGGTATGGTGAGATGCGAATCCGTACACTTCTGAACTTCCTAGGTGAAAATGGACTGCATTTTCGAACTCAGTGGGGTCGTATTACTCTTAGAAATGTTTAGACGGACAACAAATTAATTACAGATTAGAAAATATCGAAATGAGTAGGATTAGTTACTCAACTCCAGTAATGATAAATCTTATTTTAGGTCATATTTTCGAAATGGTAGTGAATTAAATGTTGGTGCAGTCATTTCTTCGAGTAAATCGACACCATAGAGCTCGAAAATGCACTCCATTTCCACCTCGGACATCCAGAAGTACCCGTAATCGTACCTGACCATACCCTAATTTAACCAACTCATGAAACTAAAAGTCGTCATATGGAGCGACCTCTACATCACCTCCGATCAACTTAAATTTTTTTATGCGCGTTAATGAATCATAGTGGAATAATTTAAGGCTTGTGGAGACAACATCTGAATTTTTAAATTTTTTTTGCTGTTTTTGAACCACACTAATATATATATATATATATATATATATATATATATATATATATATATATATATATATATATATATATATACACATATTAATATATATATATATATTAATATATATATATATATATATTAATATACATATATATATATATTAATATACATATATATATATATTAATATACATATATATATATATATATATTAATAAACAATGCATATTTTCAGCATGCATGCACTGTTAAATGTGTAGAGAAATTTAAGACAGAATAAAGTGCATTTTAACAAGTCGAGTGCACCACTACCACCACTACCACTATCACCACCACTACCACTACCACCACCACACTACTACCACCACCACACTACTACCACCACCACCACCACCTCACTACCACTACCACCACCACTACCACCAAGGAAAATAAACATTTTTAATCGAGTTATATGAATGTATTCATGTCAAAAAAAAAAAATTCCCTTCCTACCTACCCAATTTTTTTTGGTCATGCAATAGGAAACATGTTTTTTTGGGGGGGGGGGGCTAATGCCTGATCCACGAGAACATATCGGGCCCAATACATTTTTGAAATATCATGCTATACAGTACTGTATCATTTTTGGCCCGATCTCTCCATGGTGAGGAATCGCTAAAAGAAATTCTTGTCGTCTGATCCGGATCCGGATCTTCACCAAAATCTAATCGGTTCGTCCTTGTCACACACCTCACCTGTCCACAAAATTTAATCCGGATCCATCCACAACTTTTTGAGATATCCTGTACACAGACAAACAAACAAAAGGGGTGAAAACATAACCTCCTTCACCTTCGATGGCAGAGGTCAAAAGAACAAAGTCCCTTTGTCAGATTTTCCAAAACAGCTCTGTCAGAGCTGCAGTGGATTTCAGTTCATCTGTCTGCAGCCTTGTATCGCTGCAGACAATAGTAATCAATGACAGGTTTGGCCGACCAACACTCCTTTCTGTTGGCTTCCAAAGTAGGACGCTATTTGTCACTTCTTCGTGATGGAGGACATGACCCACCAATCTCAAACGTCTCTTCCTTACAACATCAGACATTTTTGGCAGATTACCATATAGTTCAATGTTTGTGATGTGGTCTTGACATGGGATGCTAAGTATTTTCCGGAAGAGGTTGGTGTAGTTGCCATCTATTTTGCATGTCGTGCTACTAACTGGCCAGCGTCCATGACTCGCACCCATGCGGTAAGATTGATTCAACTGTCGCTTTAAATAGACGGATTTTGGTGCTTCGTTGCAGCGGTGTTGGTGGTGCTTCCATACTTTCTCAGCTTGTTTGCTGCTGCCCACGCCTGTCAAGTGCGGTCGCTGACGTCTGCAGTGTTGGTATATGAGCCAATGTATTTGAAGTCTTGAACTCTCTTGAGCACTTCACTTTCTGCCCTGAGAGTTTGTTTTTCATTTGGTCGATGATGTATGTGCATGTACTTTGTTTTTGAGGCATTAATAAGAAGACCAACTTTGCTGGCTGTTTCTTCGATTGTTGATAGAATTCCCCGCGCATCTTGTAGTGAATCAGCAGCTACAGCGATGTGATCGGCGTAGTCGAGGTCGGATAGTTTCTGAGCAGGGTGTCTTCCACTCATTTGGCATTGCATTGTGACACCATATTCTTCCGTCAATATGGTACTCATCACATAGTCGAGCACCATGATGAATAAGAAAGACGCAAGATTGTCACCTGGCAGCACTCCCACAGTGACGTCAAATACCCGTGTTGGCCAATCAGGTGTGAGGTTTACAGCAGAAGTGTGATTGTACATCTTTCTCGCGTTTGTTATCTTAGGTTGTATACCATAGGCATCATAGCCACCTTCACATCTGATATTTGATTTGTGTTTATCATATTGTTTTGGAAATGGCTGTAGTCTAGTGGGTTAAACTGTTTGGTTATAATGTTAGTTATTTCTCAGTGTTTGCTTAATTGTTAGTATTTTGTACTATATGTGCAATGGATATGCATTACATATGTAAGACGTTCATCTTCCCTTCCATTGTCTGTATTTAGACCTGATCATCCCTGTGAGCCTATGTTTTCTGTTCTTTCCTCAGTATCTGTTTTAAATGTTCTCTTTACAAAGCACACACAAGAGCCTTGAAACTCGAGATGCCACGGGAGAATGCACAGTTGTGTGCGTGTGCGTATTATCAAAGTGAAACTGTGTTCTCAAAACTGCAGTTAACATCACCATAGGAGGCACATGGAATAAACGTTAAGGCTTGTGGCCATACGTGGAAAAAGCTGTTAACACCAGGGTGTGCAGAGCAATAATGTGAGAAGGAGCCTGTTGCCAAAGCCAGAAAATTGCACTCTGTAGAGAGAAGTCTGGGTTTAATTTTGCCGACAGTCCAAGCCGAGTTTCGTGTCCTCTTTGTCCATGGGACTTTTTCCTTGTAGTGGCAGTGAACTGTAGGCCGGCTGGGTTGTGCCGCACAGACCAGTCACATCCACTTCTCTTTCTCTGGCCACAGAGCGATTTCCCTGCGATGGGACCAGCCCAGAACTCCTGCATGGCTTTGCCTCTGGGTTTCAGAGCGACCTCGACATTATCTTGTATTCCCCATGTACATGTCGTGTGATTGGACAGACCCGAAGATAGAAGAGTTGAGGAATCTGCATTCACTGTTTTGTTTTGAGGACTCGTAATAAATGGTTTGGTAAAGGTTAACGGGTTGTATTTGTGATTAATTTGTTTTCATTACCTCCGCTACTGAAGTTGAACGGAGGTTATTTTTTCACCTCTGTGTGTCTGTCTTTCTGTCTGTCTCTCTGTTTGTCTGTCTGTGAACAGGATATCTCAAAAAGTTGGGGATGGATTCGGACAAAATTTTGTGGACAGATTAGGGGTGTGACAAGGACAAATGATTTGTCCTTATGAAGATCCAAATCCATATGCAAGAATTTTAAAAGTGATTCTTCACCATTGATCCACAAAAACATATAGGGCCTAATACGTTTTTGAAATATGATGCTGTGCAGTACTATATCGTTTTTGGTTCTCTCAATGGTGAAGAATCACTTAAAAAAATTCGAATATTCGAATCTGCATCGTCACCAAAATCTCATCAGTTTGTCCTTATCACACACCAAATCTGTCCACAAAATTTCATCCGGATCCATCCACAGCTTTTGGAGATACCCTGCACACAAACAGACAGAAAGGGGTGAAAACATAACCTCCTTCACCTTCGTTGGCAGAGGTAATGATTAGATTTTGGTGAAGATCAGAATCCTGATCTGAGAATATTTTTCAGTGAATCTTCACCATTGAGAGATGGGGCCAAAAATGATATATAGCATGATATTTCAAAAAGTTATGGATGAGTTATGACAAAACTTGGTGGATGAGTGGGGTAGGTGACAACAAGGCGATTCGATTTTGGTTCGGTTCTGGATCCAGATCCAGCCGATCAGTGGGATGCAAAATGTAAACTCTTAAGCCTGCTGGAGGTATATGCTCTACCAAGTGCCCTTCCCGTTCTTATTGTTCTTGCTTCATGTCTTCCTTCTAAACATTTGCTTTGTTAATAAATATACTCAGTCTCGGGGTTGGATTCTAGGCGTTCTGGTTGCCGTGGTTAAAGTGTGTTTGAAAAGCCGGTTCAAAACGGTCTTAGACCGTGATAGTGGCCAATGGTTGCTCAGCCAAATTAGGTCATGAGTGCTTATTTGTGCTTCCATGGCTTAGTTCCACAGTCACGAGTATTGTAATATGACAATCAGGTCCAGGAACTTACTTGGCTGGTGGTAGCGGTTGTTTTGACACGAGCTGCAGGACTCAAAACTGGGTAACTGGACCCGACCCATGGCTTAAACAATACACATTTTGAATGCAATTTTTCATGTTTATTACTTGCAAAATCGAAGATTTTTCAAGTTATTTTTGGTCAGTTGATTTTGTCGTCTCTGTCTGTCTGTCTGTCTGTCTGTTTGTCGCCTACAGATCACGATTATAAATCGATCTTCACGAAACTTCGCCACATGGTAGAGTTTGTCATAAGGAAGAAGCCTATTGTTATCTTGCCAAAACGAAGTTTTTGCAAGATATGTTAGTCAGCTTGTATGTTTTTTTTTTTGTTTTTTTTTTGTCTGTAATCACGTATAAAACATTCTGCAGAGCACAGTTATCATTGGAAATTTTTGTAACTTCGCATATCAGAGGCCTATAGAGGTCCCTTTCAGCGCATAAAATTGAAGGTCAAGGTCAAAGGTCAAGGTCACTTTGTCGCAAATCAGGGGAGTAGACGAAACCCTTATTTTTTGAGTCATTTTGATCGGATCGTCTTCAAACTTCATGGGAATATAGTTCATGGTCTGGCGCTCAGCTGATTAATTTTTGGTGGCGATTGGCCTTGACCTTCATGGTTAGCGCCTGAGGTCAAACATATTTGACCCCAAAGTCAAATTTTCAAGTTTTAGGAACCATATCGGGTAGTACCTCAAATTGAACACCTCGATGAGTGCTTTCTAGATATGTCAAGCTTGAGACATTATGACGTCATTTGGTGACGTTATGAGGAAAACACATATTTTTCATGGTTACTCTGTAGAACGATTCTCATCGGAATCTCTCGTAGGCAGATATTCCTCAAGGAGTTGCTCCTGGTGGATAGCAGCTCTGTTCACCTCAGTGTGACCTTAAAGAAGGCACACGTGGTCACCTTTTGGCAAGATACGGGTCACCCTGCGGGTGACATTGGTTTATTTTTTTTTAGGTCAAATGGTCAATATAGGCCAAAGATCAACAACTTCGGTGAGGTTTCTAAAATCCTCAATTTTCATCCGATTGACTTGAAATTTGAAGAGGATTTATATTTCAGGTCAGTGAATTCAACCACCAATTATTTTGGAGATCCACATAGGCCAAAATGTCAACATAGGTCGGAATTGGTAAAATTGTCAATTTTCATCCCATTCACTTGAAATTTGAAGAGGAGTTGCATATTTGGTCATTTAATTCAACCACCAATTATTTTTGATGTCAAATTTTTTTCATGAATTTTGCAAGTATCGTGTTCTGCACGACGTCGTCTTTTTTGATCATTTGTCAGTTCTGGTATTTTGAAAGAGTGGAATGATTTGCAATAGTTTTGCTACAGTCGATATTATCGTGCCTTGCTGCTCTTGCTCTCTATGCTATCTCTGCTCCCATCGTTGGCACTGCCTTCAATAGCCAGTTGATGCCTTCAAGCTGTCTTTACGAGTTCTGAGCAGCTTTTTTTCAGCTCCTCTCCATGGGACTCACCCAATTCCTGCCCCAGCCTCCTCCCCACCAACCCACCTTCGATTGCTGTCTGGACCCAGGCGTGTTGCTCATTCCCCCCCACTAGGATATTGTAATGTCCTGTCCCACCAGTGTTTGCCAGTTTGCACACTGATTGGATTTTAATGGTTCCATACACTTACAATGCATCTTGCTGGAAGCAGTACTCACCAACTGGTCCTGAACAATGGATTAATGTCTGTTATATCAACAAGACCCTCTGTTGAAGTTTACACTGCTTACCCAAAGGATATGAGCACTTTACATAAGCTTAATTAATTCCTTCTATAACTGGCCTTGAATAATTGATATAGGTCAGTCACTGAGGCATTTGCAAATTCCTTCCCACTGGAATCTCAGATCCCAAACCTTACTGCATCCCAAGTACATCAACAACTCTTAATAGTTGCACATGCTAATTGAAAATGGTCACATACTATAATTCTCGAGCCATGTGCTTGAAATACATGTCTTTTGTGTTCATTTATTTTCAAAGTAACAGACTTCCTATCCATCTTTTCTCCAATTTTATTCAACTGACAACCGATTGATTATTTATGCCTTGTGCGTTATAGGTTTTAAGATATCCTTTTTTAAATATTCTTTATAGGAGTGAGGCTCAATGAAGAGCAAGGTAGAAGTGACAGTGGGAAAATGTCAAGGGAATATACAATTAGGAGAGGAGAGAGAGAGAGGTGAGGAAGAAACACTGTAACTAGCAAGTAAGATGGTTGAGTTAGGAAAGGATAATAAGGTAATAAAGGTCATCGGTCAGAATTGGAGGTGATGAGATGGTGGTGCACTGCCTGCTTGAAGCCCTGGAGAGAAGGGTGAAACAAAACAATGTCTGGAATGTGGTTCTAGCAACAGGAGAAGCAAGGAATATAACAGTTGAGGAATGCAAACTTGACGCGTGGAGGTGTGAGGAGTGGGAGACGCTGCGATGGGAAGGGGAGCGGGATTTATGGGCATGGGACAGGAGAGGGAGCTGGATGCGTGACGGTGGGAGGTGGAGTAGTAGCAAAATTTTTAGGTGGTAGGAGGAGCAACAAGAACGGGATGCGTGGCTGTGGGTGGGTGGCAGTGTGACGCGCGGCTGTGGGTGGGGGGCAGTGGGACGCGTGACTGTGGGTGGGGATCAGTGGGCCGCGTGGCTGTGGGTGAGGGGCAGTGAAACGCGTGGCTGTGGGTGAGGGGCAGTGAAACGCGTGGCTGTGGGTGAGGGGCAGTGAAACGCGTGGCTGTGGGTGAGGGGCAGTGACACGCGTGGCTGTGGGAGAGGGGCAGTGAAACGCGCGGCCGTGGGTAGGGGGTAGTGGGACTCACGGCCGTGGGTGGGGAGCAGTGGGACGCGCGGCCGTGGGTGGGGGGGCAGTGGGACGCGCGGCCGTGGGTGGGGGGCAGTGGGACGCGCGGCCGTGGTGGGGGGGCAGTGGGACGTGCGGCCGTGGGTGTGGGCAGTGGGACGCGTGGCTGTGGGTGGGGGGCAGGGGGCCGTGGGCTGTGCGGCTGTGGTTGGAGGGCAGGGGGCCGTGCAGCTGTGGGTGGGGGGCAGTGGGACGTGCGGCCGTGGGTGGGGAGAACCTGTACCGAAGGCAAATTGTGCAATCCCCACAAAACACACCACAATAAGAAAGTACGTCATGTCTGAGGCACACCAACCAGCTTACTTGGGATAAACTGGACATTAAACAATATATTCCTCATTGTTCTGCCTTGTGATGTCATAACTGAATGTGACCACATTCCCGACATGACATCGTTGTTTTTGTTTCTCAAACTACATATTGAAATGTTACGAGAGCATCTCTGAAGTACAAGAAAGTGAAAAAGAGTTTAATTTTCATCATTAAGGGAGATTAGTGCGAGTTTATCAACATGAAACAATACATCTATAAAATCGAAATTATGAAATCTCAAGGGGATGCAAGACTGTTACAATGCCCCTGTCTGTGTGTTTGTGTGTGTCCACTTCTGTATGTTTTTCTCTCCAACAGCTTGACCAGTTGATGCAAAACTTTATATTGGGGTCTATCGGGTGTTAATAATGATGTCATCGGTGAAGTATTCCAGCTCTAATTGGTTGAATTGAAATCCTTATTGGTTCTGGATTTAGGCAGGGTCCCTGGGTGGGGGAAGGGGGGGGGGTTGGGAGAGACAAAGCATGGAGGAGGCAGTCCACAAAATAGGCAGAAGACTTCTTGTGTTCATGATATTTCAAAAACCATTCAATATTTATCTTTCATACTACACAGATCTATTCCTCATACCACCCAAAAGACTGGGGACCTGAAGTATCAATTGGCTCCTTGTTACATTATCATGTCTCTGAGGATGTGGAATCAAACTGGATGCATGGCCTGGACATATTAAAGCACAGCCTTCTTTCAATTACAAGATGCACCAAGAAATCTTGATTTAATTATGATGAAAAAATTTAATGATGATTCCCTTATTAAGATCTGTGATTTCATATGAGATTTAATGGATTTCACAATCTCATCACGTGACCACAGTACGATGTGCCTGATAATTTAGGAGGTCATATTGTCTCTGTGTTGCAATCTTTTACAGTTAACCTGTATGTTGTCGATAAATTTCTTTAGATTATGGACAGTCAGGCTGAAGGAGTCAAGGATGATTATCCCTGGGATCATTTAGCTTGACATCACATTTTTCAAAAACACTTTGGGTACATCATTGCTGAATCGCTGCAAGGGATTTTCAGAAAGAGGAAAGGATTTCAGGGGACTGTTTCCAAGTGATGACATTCGTTTAAATCTCTATCTGGAAAATCCTCTTCATCTATTTGCTCATCACACCACCCTCTGTCATAACATCCATCATCATTCAGACAGGCATGCTGCAGCCTCTTCCCTCTGCTCAGACCTTGACAAAATCACATGGAATACGTGTTTTAATTCTGACAAATCTCACACTCTCATTATCTCTCTCCAAAAGGATTATCTGGAAAATCGCCCCATTTACTTTCTGAACAACACTCGTGAGGAAATTGTCACTCAAACTCCTGGGTCTCACAATCAGCTATTATCTTTCTTGGGCAAACCACATTTCAACGTTGGTCTCCAAAGTCAACCACCGAATGGGCATACTCCATCATACAAAGTCTGCCCTGATAATGCAGGCTCCAGCCCACCACGCCAGGGTCCACCCCGATGATGCAGGTTCCCTCCCGCCATGCCGAAGTCCACCCCGATGATGCAGGTTCCCGACTGCCACTCCGAGGTCCAGCTCGATGATGCATCTTCCCTACTGCCATGCCAAGGTCTACCCCGATGATGCAGGTTCCCTCCCGCCGAGCCAAGCTCCGCCTCGATGATGCAGGTTCCCTACTGCCATGCAGAGGTCCACCCCGACGATGCAGGTTCCCTCCCTCCGAGCCAAGCTCTGCCCCGATGATGCAGGTTCCCCACTGCCACTTTGAGGTCCGCCTCGATGATGCAGGTTCCCTCCTGCCATGCCGAAGTCCACCAGGATGATGCACATTCCCTCCTTCCGCGCGAGGACAACCCCGATGATGCACGTTCCCTCCCGTCGCGCCGAGCTCCGCCCCGATGATACAGGTTCCCTCTCTCCACGCCAACGACCGCTCCAATGATGCAGGTTCCTATTGCGACAAGGTCCGCCCCGATAATGCAGGTTCCCTCCCACCGTGCCAAGGTCCACCCTAATGATGCAGGATCCCACCCGCCGAGGCAAGCTCTGCCCCGATGATGCAGGTTCCCTACCGCCACTCCGAGGTCCGCCCCGATGATGTAGGTTCCCTCCCGACGCGTCGAGGTCATCCCCGATAATGCAGGTTCCCTCCCGCAATGCAGAAGTCAGCCCCAATGATGCAAGTTCCCTCCCATCGAGCCGAGCGCCGCCCCGATGATGCAGGTTCCCTCCCGCCACGCCGAGGTCCGCCTCGATGATGCAGGTTCTCTCCCACCACTTCGAGGTCTGCCCTCATGGAGCAGGCTCCCTCCTGACGTTCCGAAGTCCGCCCCGATGATGCAGGTTCCCTCCCGCCACTCCGAAGTCCTCCCTGAAGGTGCAGGTTCCCTCCTCCTGAGGTCCGCCCTGATGGTGCAGGTTCCCTCCTGCCGTGCCGCGGTCCGCTCCGATGATGCAGGTACCCTCCCATCACCCTGAGGTCTGCCCCTATGATGCAGGTTCCCTCCCGCCACACCGGGGTCCACCCTGTGGATGCGGGTTCCCTCCTGCCGTGCCGACTTCCACCCTGATGACGCAGGTTCCCTCCTGCCGCGCCGACGTCCACCCCGATGATGCAGGTTTATTCCCTGTGCGCCCAGGACCACCCCGATGTTTTGGGTTCCCTCCCACCATGCCGAAGTCCACCATGATGATGTACGTTCCCTCCCGTCGCGCCGAGTTGCCTCCCTCCGCGACATGGTCCACCCCGATGAAGCACGTTCCCTCCCGTCGCGCCGAGGTCCGCCCTGATGATGCAGGTTCCTGTCCGCCCCAATGATGCAGGTTCCCTCCCACCACGCCAAGCTCCGCCCCGATGATGCAGGTTCCCTACAGCCACTCCGCGGTCCGCCCCGATGATGCAGGTTCCATCCCGCCATGCCGAGATCAGCCCCGATGATGCAGGTTCCCTCCCCTCACGCCGCAATCCGCCCTGATGATGCAGGTTCCCTTCCGTTGTGCCTCGCTCCACCCCGATGATGCAGGTTCCCTCCCGCCACTCTGAGGTCCACCCTGATGGTGTAGGTTCCCTCCCGCCACACCAGGCTCCGCCCCATGGATGCAGTTTCCCTCCTGCCACGCCGACGTCCCTCCTAATGACGCAGATTCCTTTCCACCACACAGAGGTCCGCTCTGATCATGCAGGTTCCCTCCCTCCGCAACAAGTTCTGCCCCGATGATGAAGGTTCCCTCCCATTGTGCCGAGGACAGCCCCGATGATTCTGGTTCCCTCCCGCCGTGACAAGTTCCGCCCGATGATGCAGGTTCCCTCCCACCACGCTAGGGTCAGCCCCGATGATGCAGGTCCCTCCCGTCATGCAGAGGTCGGCCCCGATGATGCACGTTCCCTCCCGCCATTCCATGATTTTTAGCCTGCCGTCTTGTTCTTTTCTTCTAAGGTAGTTTTGACATAGCCTGGATGTATGTTTTGGGTCTTTATCTTGCTGTCGGATGAACCCCTGACCAACTAGGCATAGACCAGAGGTATTCTATAGCGCTGTAAAATGCTGTGGTAGCCCTTTTGGTTCAGGGTTACAGTCATTCTGTGCAAGTCGCTGACTCTGGATCCAGCGAAAGAGACCCAGATCATCACGCTTCCTACTCCATGTTTGACAGTTGGTGTCACACACTGAGGAACTATCCTTTCGCCTTCTCTACGGCGTACAAAACCCTGCGTGATGAACCGAAGATTTCAAATTTTGATTCATCAGTCCATGAGACTTTCTTCCAGTTTTCAGTAGTCCACTGGCGGTGCTTCATGGCCCAGGCAAGCCTCTTTTTCTTATTTTGCCATCTTAGCAATGGCTTTCTTACTGCCACTCGACCTGTCAAACTTGCAGCTCGAAGTCTTCTCTTCACAGTTGAAACTGAGACTTCCTTACTTCGACCAGTATTAAGCTGTGCTTGAAGTTGAAGCTGCTGTCCTGTGAGCCACCTATCACGCAAGCTGTTGACTCAGAAACTTGTCTTCTGATTGTGTTGTGGCTTTGGGTCTGCCAGACCTCTTCCTGTCAGAGTTTCCTCCAGTTTCCAAGTGCCTTTTGATGGTGGAGGGAACTGTACTCACTGACACCTTGGCTTCTTTTGCAATTTCTCTAAAGGAAAGATCTACACTTTTAGGGGTTCTAATGGTCTGTTTGTCTTCCTTTGTTAATTGTCTTTTTCTCGCCATTGTGATAGCAATATACTACTTCCTGCAGTGCAATATTGTCCAAATACTGTTTCAGAGGGTGTCGCAACACAGTCTGTTCCAAGACTGCTTTTTTCAGACAGAGGGTTTGTAACTAATCAAAAAACGTTGGGACACCTGAGGGAATTGTTTGCATCAACTTTCAAGGCTTAATTTACTTTCATTGCTGCAGAACAGCTGCAGTTGCTAACCCCTTACTTGTTGCCTGAAAAGGGCCTTTTTTAACAACTCTGAAATTCACATTATTTTTCAGTTTTTGGTTACCTCAACTTTTTAACCTCTGGCAGTTTACCGCTTAGCTTTGTACCATTTCAGGTTATTCTCTGGACTTGAACTGCTTAAATTTCAGTAAAAACTGAAAAATGTGGGTGTTCTTCAATTTTTGACTGGTACTGTTGATCACACAGTTTGGCAGCCATATTGCATTGAAGGAAAAATATTAAATAATGTTTACTCTGGAACCGCTGCATCATTCAATGTGAAACTTCACAATTATGATCCAGCGTACATGTGGAATATACTTTTCAAATTTCAACACGATCAGCCACAAGGTGTGGCAACTTTAATTATTCAATTATTTGAATCTGAGCAGTTTTAGAATTTTTATTTTTTATTTTTTTTGCTTCCAGCTCATTTGGCTGCGCCTGTATGCTTTTGAGGGTACAGGAGTAGCAATTCAATTGATACCGATGATGGCTCCTGGAAAAATGGTCAAATGTGTACATAATAAATGGATGGAACGTGGCCTGTTCCTCGGTCCATAATTTGTGAATCCTGCGTCGTAGAGAAACATGTGGGGCCTCATTAGACTCGGGAATCCTGCTTTACGCTCTGCACTGATGGTGTCCACATTTATTACTTTGTGTTCAGGTTATTTTAAATACCAATGCAATTGATACCGACTATGTATTCAGGAAAAACGGCTAACTGCTGATATAATAAATAGAATGAATGCGGCATGTTACTGGGTCCATAACTCATCAATCCCACATCGTAGAGTGACATATGGGGGGCTTCGTATTCTTCGGTGGAGTTCCTGTGGACACATGGTGACACTTCCCATACATTTATTACTTCGTGTTCAGGTAATTTAAACGCCAATTCAATTGATACTGACTCTGTATTGAGGAAAAAGGGGTAACTGCAAACGTAATAAATGCATTGAACATGGCGTGTTACTCGGTCCATAACTCATCAATCCCGCATAGCAGAGAGACGTGTGGGGGGTCTTCTTATTAGTGGGGGGAGTTCTGGTTTAAGCCTGTGGACCTATGCTGCAAACATTTGTTACTTTGTGTTTTGGTTGTTTGAATAACAATTTAATTGATCCCGACGATGTCCCCAGGAAAAAGGGCCAACTGCATACGGAACGAATATATTGTGAACAATTCGTGTTACTCGGTCCGTAACTCATCGGTTCCATGTTGTATCAAAGCTGGACATCTTGGTACCCGGTCATGACTGCCAGCAGTTATATCGTGGCAGTTCTAGTTTTGTTTGATATTGATTTCTGGGCCATTGCATTTCTCTGTGTTCTTTGTCCTGTTTGTACTGAAATGTTGTCTATGCTATTTGATTAAGTTCATGATCTCTTTTTTTTGTGTGATACTGCAGGTGACATTATTGGTTTATTTGACCCACTGGGTGAAGGCTTGTCCAAACAACTGGCATCTGGAGTTGTTACAAAAGTAACAACAAATTATGTAACAATCGCATTTGAAGAAAGCCTCGATGCGTTATCCCTACCCTCGGAAGGAATATTTCATCTCCTTAAACTTGCAAACGATATCACCTACAAACGTCTGAAAAGGTTTGCCATCTCCCTATCTTTTGAGAAACGCCATCAGAACTATATTTTCTTCTGTGGTGATGCAACATTTGTAGTTCAGTTTCTGTCATTACCGCAATTTCCAATGAGCTCAAGATAAAGGAATCTTGATTTTATCCATAACGATGGATTTAAAATTTCAAAATCAGATGTTTTTATTATTTGGATTGATTCTTTTCTGAAAAGTGAGGAAGCATTTAATGAAATTGACACATTTTTTTTTTTTTGAAGGATATTTGTTTGTGGTTTTTATAATTCCTTCATTTGGTTAATTTTATGAGCAAATACCACCCATCGTTTCGCTGACAGGAATACTGAGGGGGGGGGGAGGGGAGAGAGGGTGAGACAGAGAATTGGGAGGAGGGAGGTTGAGAGGGGAGGGGTAGGGGAGCGAGAAGGGAGGAAGAGTGAGTTGGGTGGGGGAAGAAAAGGCAGCGAGAGGTGAGAGGAAGTGAAGGCAGACGTGTGGTGGAGTCTTTATTACGATTCATAGTCTCATCAAAATGCTTCTGCATAGAATAATGGTGAAGATAGAAACAAAAGTATGTCTGAAATCCATTTTCTACCGGTCATACTGTAAATGCTGCCCAGAGATCAACACCGCCCGGACATGTCCGGAGATGAACACTGCCTGGACCTGACCACTGTCCAGACATAACCACCGTCCGGCGACATCCCGAGACTGAGAGAGATGGGGTGCGAGACGGAGAGAGATGGGGTGCGAGGCGGAGAGAGATGGGGTGCGAGGCGGAGAGAGATGGGGTGCGAGGCGGAGAGAGATGGGGTGCGAGACGGAGAGAGATGGGGTGCGAGACGGAGAGAGATGGGGTGCGAGACGGAGAGAGATGGGGTGCGAGACGGAGAGAGATGGGGTGCGAGACGGAGAGAGGCAGAGAGAGAGAGAGAGAGGCAGAGAGAGA
>NC_140966.1:13513332-13575832 GCF_056783735.1 Eptatretus burgeri
AATAAGTAGCAATTCAGTGGTGATAAGTTGTCTAGGAAATGTCTATTTCTTCAAGGGGGAAATGATAATTGTCACGTAATTCGATAGGGTTACGGGATAGGGTAAGTGTGTCTGCGTAAACCCCTTTTAGTATTCTCTGGAGGCTTGCCGTGACGTCACAGGACAGTGCTGCGGATGGCTCCGCCCCATGATCACGATTGGCGGAAGGCGACGGCGCAGGGCCAATAAAACGGCTCAATTGGAAGTGACGAGGACGGGAGGATAAAAAGGCTCTGTTCGGGGAAAAGGTGAAGAGGAAGAAGATCGGTACAGAAAAACCGTTCTGGTGGAGGTTGTTCTGCTGGGAGCGTGCGGCGTTGTTGCGCTGATTCGATCCTGGTTTTCATCGTGTCTCGAGGCCTTCCTGTGCCTCGTGCCTCACCTTGGTTGGCTCTGGGGTTCTGCTGGCTCGGAGTACGGGGTCGACCGGCGGGCGGACCTGCCTCCCTCTCCTGCTCGCAACTTGGCGCCAGAACTGGTTCCCTGGCGGCTGTGAGCGGACTTGGGCCAGGACCAGGAGGTCGACAGAACCACGGTGTCTCCTGCCCCTGACGAGCGCAACGCCAGCTCGTCCGACGCCAATCCAGGGACTGTTGCGTCCACACCACAGGCCAGCCTAACCACCAGGACCAGCTACGTGTGTGTGTGACCTTACAGTGGAGGCATGGGACAGACTGGCACTAGAGAAATTTTTAGCTGCTCTTCCTGACCCTGAGGTCCGAGCGCTAGTGGAGCTACAGGATCCACCCACCGTACACCGAGCGGCCGAGTGCGCGGCCAGGCTGGCCTCGTGGAGTCAGCCGGGTCGGGTGCCCGGGAGGCCATCGGTGACGATCCGACAGGTGGAGATCCAGGATCAGGGAGGGGGGCTGGGAGAAATTGGCATTACCCAAATGCTTCAGAGGATGAATCCTCCTGCTGAACCGCCAGGTCTATCCGAGGTGCCCTTACATTGGTCGAGTCCGGAAATCACTGTCGGGGGTCGGGGAGACTAGATCGGGCTGAGCATATAGGACCATGCTCGGCTGGTGAGATTGTGGCGAAGTGCCTCCTTTGGTGGAAAAAATGAATTGTGGGAAAATTGGCATGGGTTTGTAAGTTCTGCTGGGTTGTAGAGTGACAATAGGGACAATGGGTAATTGGTAACAAAGCTGGCACAAGTGGCTGTCCAATGGCTGGTGCGTGGATCAGGTGAGAAGTGCTGTGTGAGTTGTTTCAAGTTAAGAAGTGAAATGTATGGTGCACACGTTGATTTTTTATTGGACATGGTGTGGTAACAGGGAAGGTCATGGTCGGTGAAGTGTTAGAAATGCAGGTGTCACATGTAAGGCCGATGGGGTGGGGGAGTCATGTGGGTTTTGTGGGTGGGGATGATGTGCTTGTCCGCAGGGATTGCTGAAGCTCACGGTGAGCGGGCATTGCGACCCCCTTCAAGGAGATTCACCCCTGGTGGCTAATGGTGACAGTGTCTGGAAGCAACTGGGAGAGGGTCTGGTTGGGCGACCAAGGCGGGTAGGACCTTGGCGACCCAGGAAGGCCAGAGGAGCCAGTGAGACCCCTTCCAGTGTGTTGTACGGGGTTAGAGCTGATGGCTACCAGGGGGGTGGGAATCAAAGGGAGCGGGGCGGAGAAACGTCCGGGTTGGACTAAAGCTTACCTGTGGGCATGGTTGCACCTGAGATGCCCCCATCATCTTGTGGTAACCCACCCCACGGCCATGACGGGATCCAGCCTGCATCATTAAAATGGGGACCATGACCTAGAAATGTGATGATGAGCATGGTGTGAGTGTTGTGAAGATGTGCGAGTCCCACTCGATCCCGCACAACTTGACATGTGCAGCAAGGGCATGAGGTCCGCATAATTTTGGGGCAAGCAAATTTGAAAATTGGCTCCCCAGGTAACGCTGGGTCTATTAGCATCCACTGGGGGACGCGGTCAAGTGTAAATATCCCGTGAATAGTGTCGTTAAGGCTTAGAGTAGGAATGTAAAGTATAAGTGTTGTGTTTTTTTGTGGAACCTTTTGTCTCCCCTCCCCAGATCACTGGAAGAGTGTTGGGCAAGAGCGATGATCCAGAGGATGGAGTGCAACTTCGCTCAGTGCTCTCATGTGATAAAATAAAAAAAATATATAATAAAAAAAAAATGAATGATTGTTTAGGCGAGGATAAGGCCATAAGGGGGTAGTACATTAAGCAGGATGGGTAAGTTAGCTGCGGCTCGCTGCCCATTGCCCCTCCTACTTTATTTCGTTAGGTTAAATAGGTGTGAGTCAGTAAGTGTTAAGGCTGGTACGGTAGCGCCTGTGTTGTACCTTGCAGGAGCTGCGGTACCAGAGGAGGGGGCAGTGTTACGTTTGAGGGGGGGTATGCATTCAAAGGGTAATTAGGATGTTTAATTAGGTATGCCATGCTGTTCGAGTGTACCAGGATCTCGATGTAATAAGTAGCAATTCAGTGGTGATAAGTTGTCTAGTAAATGTCTATTTCTTCAAGGGGGAAATGATAATTGTCACGTAATTAGATAGGGATACGGGATAGGGTAAGTGTGTCTGCGTAAACCCCTTTTAGTATTCTCTGGAGGCTTGCCGTGACGTCACAGGACAGTGCTGCGGATGGCTCCGCCCCGTGATCACGATTGGCAGAAGGCGACGGCGCAGGGCCAATAAAACGGCTCGATTGGAAGTGACGAGGACGGGAGGATAAAAAGGCTCTGTTCGGGGAAAAGGTGAAGAGGAAGAAGATCGGTACAGAAAAACTGTTCTGGTGGAGGTTGTTGTGCTGGGAGCGTGCGGTGTTGTTGCGCTGATTCGATCCTGGTTTTCATCGTGTCTCAAGGCCTTCCTGTGCCTCGTGCCTCACCTTGGTTGGCTCTGGGGTTCTGCTGGCTCGGAGTACGGGGTCGACCGGCGGGCGGACCTGCCTCCCTCTCCTGCTCGCAACTTGGCGCCAGAACTGGTTCCCTGGCGGCTGTGAGCGGACTTGGGCCAGGACCAGGAGGTCGACAGCACTACGGTGTCTCCTGCCCCTGACGAGCGCAACGCCAGCTCGTCCGACGCCAATCCAGGGACTGTTGCATCCACACCACGGGCCAGCCTGACCACCAGGACCAGCTACGTGTTTGTGTGTGTGTGTGTGTGTGTGTGTGTGTGTGTGTGTGTGTGTGTGTGTGTGTGTGTACCTGGTGCCTTCGAGGGTTTGAGATTTGTATATTCATTGGAATTGTCTGTGTTTTCCCCACGCCCGAACCCACACCACCATCCCGTCGAATCGCCCCGGATCCCTCTTCTTGCCGAGTCTTGTTACTTCTGGTTAGAGAAAATAAACGTTATCAACTCGGTGAAAAGCGACTCGTGCCACCTTCCTCGTCCCGTTTGCGGTAGAGTGATTAGAACCGCCATCTTTGGGTTATAAATAAATAAACCGCCTCCATCGTTTCGGCTCATTCTACGTTGGCGGGACTGTTCAAGTCCCGTGGACGTCACAATATTATGCTTTATGAAAAAACATGCATACACACACACACACACACACACACACACACACACACACACACACACACACACACACACACACACACACACACACACACACACACACACACACACACACACACACATACACACATACACACATACACACATACACACATACACACATACACACATACACACATACACACATACACACATACACACATACACACATACACACATACACACATACACACATACACACATACACACATACACACATACACACACATTGACATTTGTTTGTGTAGATGAATGCTTTTAGTTCCTGGTTGGTGGTCATGAAAATGTTTATTGTCACTCCAGTTTACCTAAATAGTGGTTTATTGCATTAAAAATAACATCGTAAATATCTGATAAATGTTCCTCATTCATTTGTTCAAGAACTCTCCACTTGCTGAATAATTTTCGGGACGGGCTGCCCAGTGAACTCATCTCTGTGTTGTTCGGTAATTCTCAGCCCAACAAAGCACCATCTGATGCAGGTGAGTTTTCATGTCATTGTGCACTTTATGGAGATAACCTATGAGTGAGGGCTTGTCTGTGGTGTGAAAAATTTGTCGCACGCCATTTTTATTATCTTTTCTTTCACTGGTTAGTAATGATTGTGTTTGATCAATTATATCGGAGTTCTTTAGCCATAGTGTTTATTGAAACTATCAACTTGGAACAATTATTCACAGAGTTTAATTTTTATGCTATGGAGTCGTGTTGAGAAGAGCAAATTCGATGTTTTGTATTGAGGAGCTTCACTTGTCATTCCATTCAAATTTTTATGTCCAATGACTACGTTCAAATAATAGCCACCGTTAATCCAATCTTGATATGAGTTCCCTTTCAAGAGACTTCAAAGCAGGGGAAAGCCATTATATGCTCATCAAGCCTGCACAGTGGTTGCCAACCAATGTTTGGTTTTCAGTGCTGTTTCCTTTTTAAATGCTGAGCATCAAGCAAGGAAGCTGCAGGTTCCTTTTTAAAATTACGTATTTGTTATGACTCAGCCTGGGTTTGAACTGCTGACCTCTTCGACTTAGAGCAGACACTCTAACAGTCTAACTCTTTTGCCACATACTCTGATAAATATACTTGTGGTTGATGGAAAGGAAAATTTTGATCAAGACCATAAATTGGTTGGCCAGGCCTGACATTCAGCTTGAGCCATTTTCAGCAAAAATTTGTAATTTGGTCAGTGTCTCGAATAGTTTCCTCTTTTTTTTAATGTTTCTATTGCTTTTAATCCTTCCGATTTTTTTTGTTTGTTTTTTTACAATACCTTGTAAGCTTGTTGTCTGCGACCATCTGCGCAAAAATTGCTTACCAAAAAATTTCTTCACTAACGTATTCATCAAGGTGTCTACTAACACCTATCAATTAGTGCAAACCCAAATCCTTGTAGAAAATTCTGGGGAGGCAATCAAAGTTCGGGTGCTCAGAGGGCCTGCGCGAAAAAATCGGAAAATTAGCTTTTGCCAATATTGACTTGTGGGATGTTTAACTCGGGGTTTTTTGGGGTGCTGAATTGATTCCAACCATTATTATTGAGAAAAAAAAACACTCCTTGATCATATACAATGTATTTTATTGACATTTTTAACAGAACTGTGCTCAATGGAAATGTTGCTCCGTCAGCTTTTACAACCTTATTCATCAAACTCCCCAGTATCTTCCTCACTCCTCTTGTCATCCACCTGGTTTATGTTCAGGCAAGAGTTACCATAACAGATGCCACAAGCAGAAATACACTTGACTCCTTGCTTTTTACAACAGCACCTGAGTGAGCTGCAGTCCCCCGCACAGTTGCAGCTGACTAACGTTAGGAGGTAGTCTGGTGCAATGGGGTCTGTAGAAGGGACTGGTGCATATCCTTGCTCAGTGAGTTGCCATCCATAGTCTCGGGCATCCAACGATGGACTTTGCAGCATCAGCCAGTCTCTAGTCTGGAGGTAAGCTCGGAGAGAGTGCTGTGCTGCAGCTCCTGTTGTCGGGGGGAGTTTCTCAGGTTTTATGCTCCCAGTAGCAGCTCGCTTGCTGAAGATGTCGAATCTCAAGTCTTCCAAGTCTTTGTAGGATTTCCCATGGAACATGAACATGAAAAGATCACAGCCTGCTTTAATGATATCACCTTTCTCAGCTCGGATGTCCATAAACACGTCCATTGCCCTCTCTGCTTCATCAGTCTTGTAGAGCTTGCTTAGCAAAGTTGGTTTGCAAAACCCCAAAATTGCAGACACTGTATCGCAGCCAGAGAAGCTGTGCAAGAAGATGAGATATCTCTGGGAAGGCCTCCCGGATCTTTCCAACATTGTAAGATGTTTCTTTGGCTGTCGTGAGGAAGATCGGATGGTCTGCAACATGATGAATCAGCATAACCAGGACGTCTGTGTCCTCAGCCCTCACCTCGACAGGGGACTCTCTTGCCTCATGCAAACATCACGGTAGATAAGATGCTCTAATGGTGTTTGGGAAGTAGAGCTGGAGCCAGGTGAGGTACTTTGTCCAGATGATATCCGGCGTTTTTTCGTCCTGTCTGAGCATCGGCCCTCCTCATCTTGTTCTATGGAAATAAAATTATTGTTTAGAAAGCAAATTTGAGATTATTATTGTCGTTTTTATTTGCAATGCTACTTCCTTTGAATGATGAATAAAAAAAAAACTTACGATTAGCTGTTTCAGTTGCAGTGGATATACTTCTCGCACGACTGTACAACTGTTTTACAATCCACATGGTATCTCAACTTGCTGTCTTCTCCGTTGTTCCAGTCCTCATTTAGTCTCCCGATCAACGCCGCATCGCCCACAAGCTCAGAATGTGATAATATCTGTGGGTGGCCTTTATTGGAGACTTTTGAGAGCGTATGCTTTTCAATCCCGGAACCACCACAGATGAAACACCTCAAGCCAGGTTCAGTCACATCCTTGTCCATACTGTCCTAAAAAATGACATTTTTTGTAAACAACAGACAGTACATGAAATTTTGACACAAAACAGACAGAACACACATACAGTGATGTGTTTTAACATCAATAGGTCCACTCTACGTTGAATATATTCAACTTCTGTTGAGTACGGTACACAATAATTTTATAGCTAAAAGCTCTTTGCTGATGTCAGCTAACGAAGAGAATTCTACTGAGCATGAGCACAAGTATAACCAACAATATAGCAGTGGTTTCAAAAATGTATGCTGGTTTCAGCACAATTTGAACAATATGAATCAATTGAGCCAAATTACCACAAAACACAGTCCGATATAGCTAAAAATGTATCATATCAATATTTTACGGCCAGGGATTCATTTTTCCTCAAATCTAATGGTTAGAATCAATGCAGCACCCCCAAAAAACCCGAGTTAGACATCCCACAAGTCAATATTGGCAAAAGTTAATTTTTCCGATTTTTGTTTTTTGCGCAGGCCCTCTGAGCACCCGAACTTTGATTGGCTCCCCAGAATTTTCCACAAGGATTTGGGTTTGCACGAATTGATAGGTGTTAGTAGACACCTCGATGAATACGTTAGTGAAGAAATTTTTTGGTAAGCAATTTTTTCACAGATGGTCAATACAATTTGCTGAAATTCCCAAACTATCCAGCCTCTTTCTTTTATGACCTTTGATGTCTCATTTAATTATCGCCTGGATAGCCTCTCACTGTTGCTGAATGGTCATGTATATTTTTGTTACATGAAGGGATGGGGATAGTAGGCGTGGTTTCTCTTTACTTTGTCAATGCCCAAGTTTCCATTGTTTCTTCTTATTTTTTTAAAAAATCCATGGGCATGATGGTGTATTTGGACATTTCTAAAGCTTCCTTTATTTGTCGAACCTTTCTGAAACTTCCTTTATGTTTTTTATACTGTTTAAGGTAGTTGGTAATAACTTTACCATCCATTGTAATTTTCCTTTGTGTACCATTAATTTAAATAGATATTTAGAAGAGCTACAGTACCTTAATGACATCACCTCGGGTATTGTTAGTGCGAGGCAGAGGGAGAGTGCGAGGCAGAGAGAATGAAAAGAAAAAGCGTACTTGGGGAATGAAAAAGCGTACTGCATTGTTTTCTCCAAATTTATCTGATCAAGGTGGATCACAGAATAGTTTTTGAGCTTCTCACTCAGTGATGCATTTTTTCCAGAAACAAAAGTAAGATTTGTAAACCCTGCACTGGATGACTCTCAGAAGGAGGCGGTGGTGTTTGCATTGAACCAGCGAGAGGTTGCAGTTGTCCATGGACCACCTGGGACTGGAAAAACTACAACAGTGGTCGAGATAATTCTGCAAGCTGTACAACAGGGTCAGAAGGTAAGATTTTCATTGCATACATCAAGCCTGTTGTGTTGCTTTGCCATGCTATTCATGTAATCAACTATTGGGAACCTTGCAAATCTGACTTCTCACAGTTACATACAGCTTGATGATTAAAAAAACAAAACTTTTACAGTGAATTTTGCGATGAAAATTTAATACATCTGTTAAAAACCGCAATGTATATTTTATATACACTACCGGTCAAAAGTTTTATAACACTCACATTTTTCCAGTTTTTACTGAAATTTAAGCAGTTCAAGTCCAGTGACCTGAAATGGTACAAAGCTAAGCGGTAAACTGGCAGAGGTTACAAAAAAGTTTAGGTTACCAAAAACTGAAAAATAATGTAAATTTCAGAGTTGTTAAAAATGGCCCTTTTCAAGGAACAAGTAATGGGTTAGCAACTGCAGCTGTTCTGCAGCAATGGAAGTAAATTAAGCCTTGAAAGTTGATGCAAACAATTCCTACAGGTGTCCCAACTTTTGTTGATTAGATACAAACACTCTGTCTGTATAAAAGCAGTGTTGGAACAGACTGTGTTGCTACACCCTCTGAAGCATTATTTTGACAATATTACACTGCAGGAAGTAGTATATTGCTATCATTATGGCAAGAAAAAGATGATCAACAAAGGAAGACAGACAGACAATTATAACCCTTAAAACTGTCGGTCTTTCCCTTAGAGAAATTTCAAAGAGGCCAAGGTGTCAGCGAGTACAGTTTCCCATACCATCAAAAGGCACTTGGAAACGGGAGGCAACTCTGACAGGAAGAGGTCTGGCAGACCCAAAACCAGAACACAATCAGAAGATAAGTTTCTGAGAGTCAACAGCTTGCGTGATAGGTGGCTCACAGGACAGCAGCTTCAAGCACAGCTTAACGCTGGTCAAAGTAAGGAAATCTCAGAGAAGAGAAGACTTTGAGCTGCAGGTTTGACAGGTGGAGGGGCAGTAAGAAAGCCATTGCTAAGATGGCAAAATAAGAAAAAGAGGCTTGCCTGGCCCATTAAGCACTGCCAGTGGACTACTGAAAACTGGAAGAAGGTCTTATGGACCAATAAATCAAAATTTGAAATCTTCGGTTCATCACGCAAGGGTTTTTGTATGCCGTCCAGTTGGCGAAAGGATGGTTCCTCAGTGTGTGACACCAACTGTCAAACATGGAGGAGGAAGTGTGATGATCTGGGGCTCTTTAGCTGGATCCAGAGTCGGCGACTTGCACAGAGTGACTGGCACCCTGAACCAAAAGGGCTACCACAGCATTTTGCAGCGCCATGCAATACCCTCTGGTCTACGCCGAGTTGGTCAGGGGTTCATCCTACAGCAAGATGATGACCCAAAACATACCTCGAGACTATGTCAGAACAACTATAGAAGAAAAGAACAAGATGGTCAGCTTCAAATGATGAAATGGCCAGCACAGTCGCCAGACTTAAACCCCATCGAGCTGGTTTGGGATGAACTGGACAGATGGGTGAAAGCAAAGCAACCTACAAGTGCAACACATTTGTGGGAGCTTCTGCAACATTGTTGGGAAGAACTTTCCAAACAATATTTGATTTCCATTGTAGAAAGAATGCCATGAGTATGAAGAGATCAGACGTGCTCCAGACGTTTGCAAGAGATCCGACGTGCTGCAAACGTTTGCAAGAGATCCGACGTGCTGCAAACGTTTGCAAGAGATCCAACGTGCTGCAAACGTTTGCAAGAGATCTGACGTGCTGCAAACGTTTGCAAGTGATCTGACGTGCTCCAATAAAGCAAACAATAAAGCTGAAGCTGAAATTATTTTTCTCATGAGTCAAACAAAATTTTCAGATATATTAATATCGAAGGAGATATTTGTTCTGGTCTTCTTATTGTCAATGTTGTTTTTGTTGCTGTCGCTGTTGTTTACAGGCCCTCCCATTTGAGGATAATGTTGATCCTCATGTTGAGTAAAATGGAGGGTTCAAATTTGTATTGTCAAAGAACTGCAAAGTGAAAAGACTACAAACAAAACGGTAGCTTTGTTAACAGAAAGCAAAGACCTGGAAGTGGTATTTACTCTCACTTGCACAACACCGCAAAGAGATTGATATTCTTGGCTTTTAAATCCTTTAGCATGAAAATATCCTTTAAAAGCTCACCTCTCCTTCCTTTGGCTTCAACATCTAAACAAAAACTACAGTCAAACTTCGTTCTTGTACATACGAGGTCCGTCTAAAAAGTAACGGGACTGAGCCTGCTGTGTGCTCCACTTACACAACTTGAACTAGAACGGGCACTCAGTAGAGCGCATACCTTCACCTTCGCTACATTTTGCCCCCCGCCCCAGAAACCGTTGATTGTGAGGGTATTTAATCCCATACCACATCTGCCATCTCGTATGTGTTATGATGGCTTAAAAACATTAAATTTCCTGTGTCATATAGTATATCACAAGATTGGGCATTGAATTCACAACATTTTGGCATTGGTTGCATGCAAATTGGATAAAAATCGACCGCACTCTGGCAAAATGACGATTTTGACCTTTTCATGACCTCGACCTTGACCTTTGTACTCTTAATTTTGTAATTGGTATTAGAGTGTGGGGAACAGAACAGTCAACATTTTGGTGTTGGTTTCATGCAAATCGGATAGGAATTGACCGTGTAATGACTAAAACCGCACATTTTGCAATGTCGTGACCCCCCCCCCCGACCTTTGACTCCCAACCGCTAATAAGGGTTATCACGTCATTGTGTCATGTCACATATCACAAGATGGGGCATTGAATTCTGAACATTTTGGCATTAGTTGCATGCAAATTGGATACAAATTGACCGCGCTATGGTAAAAAGACGATTTTGACCTTTTCATGACCTTGACCTTGATCTTTGACCCGATCGCTCCCAAAATCTAATCAAATGGTCTTCGGATAATAACCAATCATCCCACCAAATTTGCTGCGATTCAGTTCAATACTTTTGGAGTTATGCGAATAACAAACAAACAAACACACATATTCACAAATAAATAAATAAATAAACACACAGCGATCAAAACATAACCTTCGCAACAAAGTTTGCGAAGGTAATAAACTGGTTACGTCACAGTCTTTCGCAACATTCCAGCAATATATATGATTGGTGATGGTTGACTGCGCTCATTGTGTGATTTTTTTACAAGTCGTGCTTTACACATTGTCTAGTCTGAGCCTTTGCGCTGTGAGTCGTTAGCAGAGAGCCAATCTGAAGTTTCTTGCCAAGCTTGGCAAAACACCTTGCGAATCCCTCGCAATGCTGCAGCAAGTCTACGGGGAAGAAACGGTCACATACACGTACATTTGAATGGCATAAGAGGTTCAAAGAGGGACGGGAGGAGGTTGAAGATGATCCACGGTCTGGAAGACCTTCAACGAGCAGAACGGTGGACAACATTGAGCGTGTGAAGCAGATGGTGCACGCAGATCGTCGACTCGCAGTGCGGATCAACAAGGACACTTTGGAGCATCATCACTGAAAATCTCGAAATGCGCAAGGTGTGCGCAAAGATGGTCGCCAAGCTGTTGTCCGAGGACCAGAAACAGCAAAGAGTCATTGTCTGTCAAGACATTATTGAGCACCTCAAGGACGATCCAGACCTGCTCGGGAGAGACATTACTGGCAATGAATCGTGGATATTCGAATACGATCCTGAGACCAAATGGCAGAGTCGTCAGTGGAAAAGTCCTGCATCACCAAGACCAAAGAAAGCAAGGATGTCGAAGTTGAAGGTCAAGGTGATGCTCATCGCGTTTTTTGACATCAAGGGCATCGACCACTTCGAGTTTCAACCACAGGGTCAAACAGTGAATCAATATGTGTACAAGGAGATCCTCCGGCCCCTCATGAGATCAGTCCGAGACAAGAGGAGGGATCTGTGGGAGAACAACGCCTGGGTGCTCCACCATGACAACGCCCCTGCTCACAGTGCCCTGAGCGTCCGACATTTTCTGGCGGAGAAGAACGTGCCAACTCTGGAGCAACCCCCGTATTCGCCAGACTTGGCCCCTTGTGAGTTTTTTCCTATTCCCCAAGCTCAAGGGGGTGATCAAGGGGACCTGATTTCCTGATGTGGAGGCCATCAAAAGGGCTGTGACGACGGAGCTCCGGAGGATTCCAGAAGAAGCCTTCCTGGGTTCATCGAAGCGTGGAAGAAGAGGATGGACAAGTGTATGAGACTGGAGGGAAACTATTTTGAAGGGGACAAGCTGTGATTTCAATATATTTGCTGGAATAAAATTTCCGTGAAGTCAGTCCCGTTACTTTTTAAACGGACCTCGTACATGGGTGGATGAACACCGAAGCCTTTGTATTCATCATGCGTTAACAACCATACCCCACAACTTTGAATTGACTTGTTTCCCATAAGAATCTTGGAGTTTTATCTCGATGGTATTTTAATGGGCTGCTTCCAAACTTTGTGAAGCATTTCATTTTAAAAAATGAGATTGAATGACAAAACATTCAGTTGTGTTGAGGTATTGTTGAATTGCGAAGCATCAGAGCCAATCGTAGATATGGCAGCACCCAAAAAATATACATTCAAGTTCAGAGGTTGTATTTTTTCTTAATTAATGAGGGTACCTAACCTTTCAGGCTCTGTAATCTTGTTTTTCTGCTGTTTATTTTTTATTCCGCTGGCAATTTTCGGGATTTTTTTTGCTTTTCAATTCATTTTCTCGGCAACTGTTATTCCGATTGACACGGAATTTTCACTGTGGCATGTCTTTTTTTGGTAGAATTTTTACGTGATAATTTTGATGTCATAGGTCGTCAGGTCAGGGTCAGGTATGGGAGCATGTGCCAGAACAGCGCGTTGCTGCGTCCACTTTCCGCCGGTACTCCGGGGGCCTCCGTCTGGCCATCCCCCAGGCAGATGCCAGGCCCATCCCCATCTCCTTGAGATGATGGTCAACCTGCTGCAACCATGAGGCACGTGGTCGGCCCACTGGCCTCCTCCACTCATGAGACTCCCTCGCTGAGAGAATCTGGTGAGCAGGATCAGCGTCAGGAAAACGGGCCACATGTCCATACAGCCGCAGCTGACGCTCACGGACTATGCAGGTAACAAATCTCATCCGAGTCTCTCTCAGCAACCGCTCGTTGGACACAAAATCCGACCAGCGATAGCCAAGGATTCTCCGAAGAGACCTGGTACCAAAGGAATTAAGTCTCCGTCTCAGATCCTTGGTCAAAGTCCAAGTCTCGCACCCATAGAGCAAGACTGGAAGTACCAAGGACCTGAAGACTCGGACTTTCGTCCTCCCGCACAGGTACCGGCAGCGCCACACCCCATGATCCAGTGAATCCATGACTCCCCAGGCCCGACCCAGACGTCTATTGACCTCCGGCTCACAACCTGCGGAGACATGAATATCACTGCCAAGGTAAGTGAATCTATCCACGACCTCAACATCCTCACCACAAACAGACACAGACAGGACAGCAGCATCCAAGATGTCACCGAAAGCCTGGATCTTTGTTTTGACCCAAGAAATCCGTAATCCCAACGGCTCCGACTCCTCATTCAGCACCTCGAGGGCCCCCAAGAGGATGTCTAAAGTCTCCGCAAAGATGACTGCATCATCTGCAAAATCAAGGTCCGAGATCTTGACATTGCCAAACGATGCACCGCAACTTGATCTCTCCGACATCCTCCCAAAAATCCAGTCCATACAAGTGCTGAAAAGTGTGGGGGCAAGTACACATCCCTGACGAACTCCAGTAACAACTGGAAATAAGTCAGAGGCGGTACCACCACACTTCACAGCACTCTCAGTACCAGAGTAGAGTTCAGACATCAGATCGATCAGTTTCGGTGGCACCCCACGAAGACCAAGAATCCTCCAGAGGACATCCCGATTCACTGAATCGAACGCTTTACAGAGATCAACATAGGCTGCAAGCAGCCCCTGCCGAAACTCTCGTCTGCGTTCAGTGAGGACACGAAGAGCAAGGATACGGTCAATCGTTGACCTCTTTGGTGTAAAGCCTGACTGCTCTGGACGCTGGTGCTCAAGCAGATGGTGGCGAACCCTATCAAGAATTATCCGAGCAAAGACCTTGCCCGGCACTGAGAGCAGCGTCACCCCTCGGTAGTTGTTGCAGTCTTGGCGATCACCCTTCCCTTTCCAGAGAGGGACAACAAGGCCCCTCTTCCAGTCAGTTGGGATGATGCCTGTGTTCCAGGCAGAGCACAAAACTGCATGCAACGACGCGAGTGCAGCATTTCCACCAGCCTTGAGAAGTTCAGCATGGATGCCACAGATCCCTGGAGCTTTGCCCCGTTTCAACTGGTTCACCGCAGCCCGTGTTTCCACAAGCGATGGTGGACCACAGTTGATTCGAGGGTCAGCAACAGGGATTGTAACACCCTTGACGTCCAACTCGACAGCTGGGGGATCAGCCTGGTACAACCGCTCAAAGTAACCGGCCCAGCGGGCCTTCACTTCAGACTCCTCTGTCAAGAGCCTACCACTCTCTGCTCGAACTGCAGTGCTCCGAGGGATGGGCTTGGATGAACGTAATGCGCGAATTCCCCTGTAAGCGGGACGAGAATCACCTGTCCACAGGTGATGCTCTACCCCCTCACAGATTCCTCGCACATAGGCCTCCTTGTCCACCCTCAGTGCACGTACAGTTTTACGCCTCAGCTCCCTGAACAGCTCAGCTCTGCCATTCAGCCTGGCCCTGCGACTCTGGTCAATGGTATCCAGTGTCCCTTGAGAGACAAAATTCTTCTTTGCCCTGCGGTGAACTCCAAGGCATCCACCGGCAACATCAAGGACGGTGGTCTTGAAGGTGCTCCACAACTCTTCAGGACCCCCAAAGCACCCAGACCCCCAAGTGTCCACTCAGCCTGTTCGCAAACTCCTCAGCTACTCTCTCATCCCTGAGCTTGGCAACATCCAGCCTAGGCTGGGATGGTACCATTCTCCAGGATTTAAGGTGCAGCTTTAGAGTTGCTACAACAAGCCTGTGGTCAGTATTGAGGAACTGAGCACTCCGGTAGACCCTGCAGTTCTGGATCATCCTCCAACGACCGTCAATGAGGACATGGTCAATCTCCTTTGCCACACCGCCAGCGTTGGAATACCAAGTCCAGCGATGAGCTTGCGGGCGCTGAAACCATGAACCAGCCACCCTAAGTCCATGACTTCTTGCAAAGTCAAGGAACTTAGTGCTATTCTGGTTCATAGTTCCTGACCCATGGGGACCAACACACACCTCATAACCATCCCTATCAGTTCCAGTCGATGCATTGAAATCCCCCAAGACTAGAAGTGTATCTCGTCTGGGGCACTGATCAACCACAGACTCGAGTGTGGCGTAGAATGCATCCTTCACGGTAAGATCACTCGCCTCAGTCGGAGCATAAATAGAGACCAGGGAAATGACACCTAAGGAGTGACGAATCCTTAATCTCATAATACGCTCGTTGACCGGTGTTACCTCAATTATCATTGGGGTCAGCTTATTGGACACAGCTACAGCAACTCCTTGGGTATGGTAACCATCAGAGCGACCAGACCAATAGTAGGTGTAACCACCCACCATTATCTCGCCGCAATCCGGTCTCCGAACCTCAGAGAGAGCTGCAATCCCGATGTCCAAACGCTTGAGCTCAGATGATAACAGAGACAGGTGATCATCCTCTCTTAGGGATAGGACATTCCAGGCACCCACCCGAAGGGACCGCCTCAGGTTAACCCAAGGAGACCGCCGTCTGGTGGACGACACCTCAGCACCACTCCGACACACTCTCCCGCAATCTGACCCAGGGATGTTACCCCGTGGTTTCCCTCCTATCAAAGATTGGGGGTCCCGAAGGCTTTGCCCCAATCCCATCATCCGGTGAGCTGCCCTGCGAAGGGAAGCTGCACAGGAGGTACTCCCACGGAGTGGGTTTTCAGATTTTTTTGCGTTTTGCGTTTTGCGGAATGAAGCGTTTTACGGTGGCTGGAGTGCAAATCCTGCCACCAACCTCCTAATAAGAAGTAACCCAACTGCAGGAGGACGTCCGCAGACACAGTTGGGCACTAGATATGGATGGCCGTTGGCTCACAAGGAGCTCCTCCGCCCTTTGACAGGTTTTGTTTTTAATCCTGCTGGGTGTCCATATCCAAACACCCTCCTCACCAGAAAACCTGGTGGGGGAGACGGTTTAGTCGCCGACAACCCGACCATGGAACAGGTTAGTACAGGTTTACATGGTACCTGTAGCAGGTCACAGATCGAACCTGACCTGACCTGATAGGTCGTGCTACGGGCGCCATCTTTGTAAAACCAAAAAACTTTGGATGTCTTCTTCTCTGTAACCGCTCACTGGAAAAAATTGAAACATGGCTCATTATCAAGATCTCTGAAAGGGATATAATGGTTGTTAACCTTGACATCATCAGTGAATTGGTATCCCGATGAAAATTCAACATGTAGAATACTGCATCTGAAAAAACTGAAATTTCTTGAGCATCATCTATGCAACAACTACAGAAGAAAAAAAATTATGATGTCATAGGTCACGTGGTTCGGCAGCCATATTGTTTTTTTATCCCCCGCCGCGTAGCGGAAGGGGGATATTGTTGTCACCTAGGTCGTCCGTCCGTCCGTCCGTTCGTCCCTGCGTCAACATTTATAGCTGTGAGTGTGATAACTCATAAACTGTTCGCCATGTCGATTTGAAATTTGGGTCACACGTGTACCACCTGGAAAGGAAGAACCCTATTGATTTTGGGTGTGGCCGGATCCAAGATGGCCGACTGGGGCAGCCATCTTGAAAAAAATGTTTTTTCGCCATATCGATTTGAAATTTGGGTCACATGTACTACCTGAAAAGGAAGAACCTTATTAATTTTGGGCGTGGCCGGATCCAAGATGGCCGACTGGGGTGGCCATCTTGAAAAAAATGTTTTTTGTAATAAATGGAAAAACGCTTATCTGATTTCAATTATTTTTGGTTACTACGTTCCTCACCCCCCTGGGGAACTTTTTTGAGATGATGACCAAATGGTGTCTTGTTTCCAATTCACTTCTCTCATTATCTGGAATATGTATGACCTTTTTCATTCAATGGTGGGGGTTTCCCCATCTCTGATGGTTTATTTTTTTTACTTTAAAAACAAATTCTCTGTAATGGCTGAACAGATTGAGGGGAACTTTACAGGAATGACCACCTTTCCATTACAAAGAAAAAGTTCCATTGCCTTTTTGACGTCGGTCACATGGTTAGGTGGCCATATTGAATTTACCCTAAAGCCTTGAAAAAATCCTCTTCTCCAGAACGGCTGGACAGATTGAGGTGAAATTTCACACACACCTTCCTCAAGACTTGGGGATATAAATTTGTTGATGAATAATTGATAGGTTACATGGCTTGGCAGCCATATTGGATTGAAGAAAAATCTTAAATAATGTTTTCTCTGAAACTATTTATCCTATCGAAGCGAAACTTTCCAAGTAAGATCTAACGCCATTACTGCAAATAAAGTAAAAATTGTCACAAGTCACGTGGTTTGGAGGCCATCTTGAATCGAAAAACGCACCTCACTGGATTAACACGAAACTTCACAAGCTTGATCCCCGACCCCATTGGAGGCAGAATATAAACTTGTGATGTCATAGGTCACGTGGTTCGGTAGCCATATTGGAAATGAAAATTAAATACTTTAAAAACCTTCTTCTCTGAAAGAGGGAAACGGATTGAGGCGAAACTTTACACACGTTCCCCAAGACATTGTTGTACAAGTTTGTTAATGACAAATGAATAAGTTACATGGTTTGGTTGCCATATTGGATTTACCCTAAAACTTTAAAAAAATCTCCAGAATGGCTGAACAGATCGAGGTGAAACTTCACACACACACACCTTTCTGAAGACTTGGGGATACAAGTTTGTAAATGAGTAATTGATAGGTCACATGGTTTGGCAGCCATATTGGATTGAAGAAAAATATTAAATAATATTTTCTCTGGAATCACTGCAGCAATCAATGTGAAACTTCACAATTATGATCTTGTAGGCATTGGGAATGTATGTTTTAAATTTCAACCTGATCAGCCACATGGTTTGGTAGCCATATTGGATTGAAGTAAAATATTAAATAATGCTGACTCTAGAACTGCTTCATCAATCAACATAAAATTTCACAATTATAATTATCTAGTAGACATTTGGAATATACGTTTTATATTTCAACCCGCTCGGCCACATGGTCTGGCAGCCAGAATTAATTAATTGATTGAATCTGAGAATGTATTTTTTTTTAATAAGGCTCACTTGGCTGTGCCTGGATGGGTTTGAGAGTCGAGGATTATCAATTCAATTGATACTGCCAATGTCCCCAGGAAAAAGGGCTAACTGTGTACTTCATAAATAGATTGAATGTGGCATGTTACTCGGTCCATCCATCAATGATGCGTCATAGAGAGACGAGTGGGGCTTCATTAGACTCGGGGGCATCCCTCTTTACCCTTTGGACGCATGGTGCACACATTTATTACTTCATGTTCATGTAATTTAATTACCAATTCAATTGATACCAACAATGTCCCCAGGAAAATAGCGCTAACTGCATACATATGAAATAGGTTGTATCTGCGTGCTACTTGGTCCATAACTCGTCAATCCCATGTCGTGTAGAGACGTGTGGGGCTTCATATGACTCGGGAGTTCCGGTTTACTCTGTGAAACCATGGTGTCAACATTTATTACTTCGTGTTCAGGTTATTTAACATCAATTCAATTGATACCAACTATGTATTCAGGAAAAAGGGCTAAGTGCATACATAATATAAAGATTGAATGCAGAATGTTACTGTCAATAACTCATCAATTCCACATCATAGAGAGATGTGTGGGGCCTTGTTGGACTCAGAGGAGTCCCGGTTTACCTGTGGACCCATGGTGTCAACGTTTATCACTTCATGTTCAGGTTATTTAAATGCCAATTCAATTGATACCAACAATGTCCCCAGGAAAAAGGGCTAACTGCGTACATAATAAACAAATTGAACACTTCGTGTTACATGGTCCATAACTCGTCAATCCTGTGTTGTATCAAAACAGGGTTTTGTCAAAGCCGGACGTCTTGGTACCCTGGTCATCACTGCCAGCAGTTATAACGTGGCACTTCTAGTGTTAATTATATTTGTATATGGATCTAAAGTGAACTAGAACGGTACTCGTAGAGCGCATAGTCTCTCCTCTCGCACTCATTCTGAACAAAAATACCATCGTGTACTGAACATGCTGCTATCATGGCCCATATACCCGTATCGTCCATGACCCTATTATGTCACATAGTTTTTTGGTATGGGTTATGAACATCATAAATTTATTCTTCACTCACATTGGGTCATTTGAAGTTTCAGATTTTTCTGATAATTTCAATTCAACTAATTATAGCTGGAATACCACTTCACCGATGATGTCATCATTATCATTCTATATACCCCATGGGGAGTTGATGACATATGCCGTTTCAATTTTTTTTCGTTGAGTGGTTTTGGAGAAAATGATGTCCAAATTTTTTCCTTTATTTCAATATGGTTGCCATAACCATGTGACATCAGAGTTAGCAATAAAATATTCTCCATGGGGAGTCCCTCTTATGTTAAAAGTTTTGCATCGATCGGTCGGCCAAGCTATCTCATATCCTCCTCCCATCTTTTCCAATTCTCAATTTTATTTTCACAATTTTCTCTATAAACAGACGAGGTGTTAATTTCAATGTCCTGCTGCTGCTGCTGTTGCTTTCCCAACAATTGAATCAGACATGAGATCAGGATTCTTTCTCTAGACAAATATCACTGAACAACAAAATTTTTTTACTGGAGATGTGTAAAGTGATTTAGACTAATTTGGGTACGCTGATTTCAAAAATCATAACCGTTTTGCTGTATCACGTCAGGATTTTCAGTAACAGAAATATTCCCATTGCCTAGAAGTCAGGATTTCAATGAAATTTACAAAAATTCATTTATTCATTTATTTCATCATGAATGCTTCAAAATTATAGAAATTACAGAAAAACTCCACTAGAATGTAATTAAAAATGCTTTAGGCATTTGGCTTTGCGTTTGTGCTGCTCTGTGTCAGTTTCACGATGCAGGAACCAGCAGAAATCGCCCATCATGTTCGGGTTGTGCCGCCCTTGGTAACGCGTCTCCATGAGTGAAATCTCTTGGTGGAATCGCTCGCCGTGCTCGTCCGAGACTGCTCCCAAGTTGTCAGGGAAGAAGTTCAGGTGCTGGTGTAGGAAATGGATTTTCAGGGACATCCTGGAGCCAAGTTTCCTGAAGGACTCCAGCAGCTGCTGCACTATTTCTTCATAGTTGTCCGCGCGCTCGTTCCCCAAGAAGTTGTCCGTCACTGCTTTGAAGCTCCTCCACGCTGCCAGCTCTTTGGGGTTTAGAGTTGTCGGAAAAGTTTCGTCCTTCATAATCTGTCGGATTTGCGGTCCAACAAAGACACCAGCCTTGATCTTGGCCTCCGACAAGGTGTTGCCAAACTTTTCCTTGAGGTATAAAAACCCACGCCCATTCAGATCCATTGCCCATACAAAACTTTTCATCAAGCCAAGCTTTATGTGGAGTGGTGGAAGGAAAACCTTGGCTGGGTCGACAAGGGCGACATGCTTCATGTTGTGTCGACCAGGTACATGCTCTTTTCGCTCTTCCCAATCTTTCTTCGTCCAGTGATTCTTGTCGTCTCTGCTATCCCAGAGACAAAGGAAGCACATGTATTTCCTGTAGCCTGACTGCAGCCCTAACAACAGCGCCACCACTTTCAAGTCTCCGCAGATGTGCCAGTTGAAGTCATTGTACTTGATGGAATCAAGCAGCTGCCGCATAGTCTCATAGGTCTCTGTCATGCCGAACGCGTGAGCCAGTGGGACTGATGGTTTCTCGTTGCCATTGTGGAGCAAAACAGCCTTCAAGCTGTTCTTCCCCGAGTCGATGAAGAGGCACCAGTCTGCAGGATCGTGATCACACCCAAGTTCTTTCAACAGACCGTTGATGTCACTGCAGAATGTCATCGTGTCTTCCATCTCAAAGAACTCAGCCATGTCTCTGTGACGTGCTCTGAACAAGGATATCTTGGTGTTAGGTTCAAGTAGATTCCACTGCTGCAGCCTTGATCCAAGCAGCTCTGCCTTCGCCTTTGACAGCGAGAGATCTCTTACAAGATCATTTAAGTCTCCCTGGTTCAGAAGGTGTGATTCTTGAGTGTCGGGTTCAAAAGGTTCATCATCACCATCCTCTTCACCACTGCTTACAGCTATGTTCTGATCAGCTGGAGGTGTTGGAACGGGGTTCTCGTCATCATGAGGAACAGGTTTACGAGCAGAGACGCAGTCAGCGTACTTGATGTGACCTTTATTCTTCTTGTTGAAGCCGGCGATGCTTGTGCAGCAGAAATAACAATCATCATGATGATTCTGCGGCTCACGCCATATCATGGGCACGCAAATGGCATGCTCGCGCGCTTGCCCACCAACCAATGAGTCAAGGTTGTGTGACAGCTTGTGCAGCAGATGTGTGGTGCCCAGCTCTGTTCTTGGTCCCCCACCTTACACCCGAAGTAGTGAAAGTAGGCGGCCTTCATTTTCACTGCTGTAGATATACTTCGCTGTTGATCTTTTTTGGTATACCGACCACAGACATAACAGAAGTTGTCAGGATGATTGGTACAGGAACGCCTACTCATCTTTATCTGAAAGAAAGAAATATAACACAAGTTAACAACAATTGTACGAAATAGACATGTTAAAGACATATGTAAATTTCATTGAAATCCTGACTTCTAGGCAATGGGAATATTTCTGTTCCTGAAAATCCTGACGTGATACAGCAAAACGGTTATGATTTTTGAAATCAGCGTACCCAAATTAGTCTTAATCACTTTACACATCTCCAGTAAAAAAAATTTTTTGAAATTTGTTGTTCAGTGTATCGAGCATAGATAGAGTCTGGAACCCCACCTTGCTCTCCAAACTCTGCCTATGGCATCCATAGCCAACTGGACACATGGCTTATTGACTTCCTTTACTCTCGTAGCCAACATGTGGCTCTCAACGGAATCCTCTTATCTCCTCTCCTTATTAAGGTTGGAGTGGTGAAGGCCGTGTTCTCGGCCTCATCCTCTATCTAAACTTCATCGATCTCTCTGAGTCTCTAAAATCTTGAAAATCCTCTTTATCTCTTTGCTGATGACTCCACCTTCTGACGTAACATCCCTCATGTCTTAACATATGCATGCAGCAGCCTCTTCTCTCTCTCTTCAGACTTTGAAAAGAAATTACAAGCTGGTGAAACACTTAGAATATGTCTTTCAATCCTAACAAATCTCACACTCCCACTCTGTCTCTCTGGAAGAACTGTCTAGCAAACCCTCCCATTTACTTTCTTGATAATCCTCTTCAAGAAGTTCAGTCATTCAAACTTTTAACCTCCAACATCAAAATCCTCCACAAGCCTCGACACTGTACACAAAAAAGTCCACAAACCCAAGTGTACCTTTCTGGCCAGATACTTCCAGGATATCAAGCCCTTTGTTAATTTACTACTTTGACCTGGAAGGTGTATTATTAACTCTTGATTTGAGCCCTAAATTATTTCTGTATGGGTGCTGCATCTCTGCCCAGATCCTGGCATGTGCTCCGTCCAATATTGCTGTGGACAATCTGGCAGAACGGTTATCCAAGACTGGTGTGATTGCCCTCCGTCTCGGACATCCAGCTCGCCTACTTGCTCCAGTTCAGCATCTCTCTTTGGATGCAGTCCTTGCACGCTGTGACTCTGCTGCAATTGTGCACGATGTGCGTTCAGACATTGATCGCACCTATGTAAGTCTGGGTTCCAATCTCCTTCCTGAAAACCAACCCACTCCAGTGGAGGTCTTTATTTTCTTTCGAAAAAAGATATATTATTGAGAGCTCTTAGATTATTAATATGTCCATAGATTATGAACATAAATGTTATCTTCTGGTTCTGAAGATCCTCATGTCAGGTTAATTTATTCTTTTAAAATCAAATGCTTTGTTGTATGTTGGGAATGAGGACAATTTGAAGGCATATCACGTTTCTGCAGGGTAAGCTAAAGAAGGTGCAGGATCGAGGTGAAAGGGCTCGCCTACACAGTGAGTTGAAGATCTTACGGAAAGAGTTGCGAGGTCGTGAGGAGGCAGCAATGCGGAACATCCTGCTCCACGCTAATGTTGTTCTTGCAAGCAATACTGGTAAAGCTACAGGAGAGTTTTCTCTAAAGACCATGCAAGATTATGCCAGAAGCACCTTTGCTTTTGTGGTCAGTGGTTTGACAGACTGTATTTGCACCTCAGTCAAATATTTATGATTTCTTCCAACTCACTGTGAAATGGTTCAAGTACTATGTACCAGCCATACTGACATGTCGTTATGGAAGTTTTTAAAAAAATTTAATAATCAATAACTAGAATGGCACACAATAGAGTGTCCATACCTCCACCAGGATGAACAGTTTACATTTTGTATCCCAATGATGGGTTGGATCCACCCAAAACTTTTTGAAACATCATGTGGTAAATTGTTTTTGACCCCATCTCTCAATGGAGAAGAATCACTTGGAAAAATTAAAAATTCTCTTCTCCGAAAAAATTCACAGCTCGTCCGATTCCATCCATAACTTTTTGAGACGTTGTGCTGACAGACAGACAGACAGACAGACAGGCAGGAGTAAAAACAGAACCTCCATCCACCTTCATTGAAGGAGGGAACAAAAAGCAATACTTTCATTGACCTGTAGATGGTAAAAGAGTACACATATGATTTTCAAAACACCAATTGGAAGAATAGGCTGTAAAGAAAAAAGTTTCTAGTCGACTCCGTTGAAAATGAATTCTTTTAGATCAATTTTTACATGAGAGGACAAGTCTTTTCGGTTTTTAAAACATTTCTTTCATTTTAATCGTGAGATGATTATTTTATTTTGCAATTATGTTGTCATAATCATAAAGACTTTATTGCATAGGGGGTCGACTGCAGCAATTTCAATTATGTGCAGAAATGTTAATTCACCAAGCGATGTTTGTTGTGTTGCCTGTCAGGTGCCTGTATGGATGGTCCTCTACACCTCTTGCAGAAAGACCACTTTGGCCTGGTCGTGCTAGATGAGAGTGGCCAGGCAATTGAAGCGAGCTGCTGGATGCCACTGCTGTATGCACCTAAGTGTGTGCTTGTTGGGGATCATCTTCAATTGCCGCCAACAGTGCTTTCTTCCAGGTGCTGGTGCAAGCCTGTTTTCCACAGCAGACCTCCTATATTGAGTCGGTGAAGTTAAAATGTGCAACACAAATCCCTTGTCCCCTTTGCAGGTCAAATATCTGAGTGCATTTGGATTGTTGTTGCCAAGGAGTCAATAGTAACTATTATTTTAAAATCGCACCTGTGTCCGAAGGAAGCGGTTCAGTTTGGCATTTTTAATATGAAATGGGCAAAGCCTAGAAACTAATGAAACCCTTCAGACATACCCTTGAGAATCACCCTTTAGGATCACCCTTTAGAATCACCCTTTAGAATCACCCTTTGGAATCACCCTTTTGAATCACCCTTAAGGATCACCCTTTCTAATCGCCCTTTAGAAACACCCTTTAGAACTAGAAGGGCACTCAGTGGAGCGCATACCTCCACCACGCAATGCCTGATCCATAAGACCATATCGGGCCCAATACATTTTTGAAAAATCATGCAAAACAGTACTACATCAGTACTATAAACCTTGGGGGAGGAGGGGGGGGGTAGCAAAGCATCGGGGTGCAAAACCATAAAGGAGGTGGCAGAAGACACAGAGACCATCGACGTGTCTGCGATGAGAAAGTGAGAGGCCTTTAGACTCTTCTTCAGTGCCACATCAAAAATGCTCTCTCTCATTGTGATTGTTTGCACCGAAAGTGCTCTGTGGTTTGTCTTGGTACTCTCTTATGTGACCTTTAATTGAAATCAAACGTAAATGTGGGTTGACATGTAATGTGAGTAAAAAGCATATCCATCGACACATTTGCATCAAATTCTATTTTCTGGTTAAAATTTTGTTTTTTGTGGTTGGTGGGGGGGGGGGGGGATAGGCACATATCTCTATATCTATAAAACTGAGGCTGTGTGTCTGTGTGTGTGTGTGTGTGTGTGTGTGTGTGTGTGTGTGTGTGTGTGTGTGTGTGTGTGTGTGTGTGTGTGTGTGTGTGTGTGTGTGTGTGTGTGTGTTTATGGTCGTTATGCATTTCCACAAACTCCAACCGATTCCATTCAAATTCGGTACGATTATGGCTTTTGGTCCAACCTAGGTCATGGGCTATAAATTTTTTCCATAACACTTCCGATATTCCTAAAAATCGATAAATCGATATCCCTTATGGGATATGTCTATATATATATATATATATATATATATATATATATATATATATATATATATATGTCTATATAGACATACACATATATACATACACATATATATATATATATATATATATATATATATATATATATATATATATATATATATATATATATATATATATATATATATATATATATATATATATATATATATATATAGACATATATATATATATATATATATATATATATATATATATATATATATATATATATATATATATATATATATATATATATATATATATATATATATATATATATATATATATATATATATATATACTTATATAGACATATATATAGACATATATATATATATATATATATATATATATATATAGACATACATATATATATATAGACATACATATATATATATAGACATACATATATATATATATATATATATATATATATATATATATATATATATATATATATATATATAGACATACATATATATATATATATATATATATATATATATATATATATATATATATATATATCAGTTTTTGGCCAATCTCAATGGTGAAGAATCACTTTTTAAATATTCTCTTATCCGGATCTGTACCAAAATCGAATCAAATTAATTCATCCTTGTCACACTCCCAACCTGTCCACCAACTTTTGCTAGAATACATTATAAACTTTTTGAGATATCCTACAAACAAACAGACAGACAAACAAACAGGGAGGTGACTACATAACCTCTGTCCACCTTCGGTGGTGAGGTGAAGATACTGTTACTGTGAATAAGGGTGACTCAATAATGTGAGCAAGTGTCTACGATTTGAATTTGCTCATTAACATTTCCCCAACTTTAATGATGCAGAGATTTTTCCTTTATGATGTGAACTGCATTTCCCCAAAGACTATTGCAGCCACTTTCACCACACATGCTGTTACTCAAAATCAAAAACGATGATGAAACTCCTCATATGTGCCATCTGGAGGCAAATAATTATACAACATCATTCAAATTAAAGAAGCCACCCATAAATGGCTTTCATCCTTTTGGACTCATCAGCTTTTGACCAAAATAAATTAACATCTCACTCAATAGAAATAGTGCATCAAATAGACGATCAACAATGACCGGATGCTCCAGGTCCACCACCTTTTGGGTGGTATGAGGAATGGATGTGTGTAATATTAAAGGTAAATCTTGAATTGTTTTTGAAATCTCGCGAACACAAAAGTATGGTCGGGTGGAGCTCATTTTAATGTCCCCCGTGTCCGACCTTGTCAGATCGGTTGGGGCCAATAATGTAAATATGAGCAGTTGGAATTAGAAGATGCCAAAGAAGCATGTTCTTGAGATTGAATTCTGCAGATCATTGTGTTGGTATTATGTGAATTGCTTTTTTTTCAAAAATAAATCTTAAATCATCAAATTTATACTTTTTCAGATATTGCCCAGAACTCTTGCCTGAGGCATGGAAAGATATTTCCCATTTGTTTAAATTGAAGTTTGAACGTGGAAACAGTAAGGGAAAAATTACCATCTGTAGAATAATCCCAACATTTACCTGAAACGTTTTATTTTTGTATCGCAATCGAGAACAGTCACATGTCGAATTGAGCCAACTTTGTTTGGTCAATCAGGCTCAAATCCGAAAAAAATTGGAGGAGTCGGCAGATTTGAAGGGAATGTGGAAGACTGTAACTTGCAGACGGGTTGTTCCAAGCAAGAAATGTTTCATAACAGACATTAGCACACATTCACATTCTCTTGTGTTGCACAGTGTGTATGTATTGTTTCTTTCACATCCCAATCGTTATATCCAGTTCCATTTTAATTTAAGGTTGCACACTTTCTCTTCTGCGTAAGAAACTGATGCAATTCTTTCCATTGCATACTTATTCTGGATATTTCTGACCAAGAAGCCTATAAAATTGCTTTCACCATTTTACTTTGTGAAAGCTTGCTTTAAGCTGCATTTCTTGATGACAAGGTACAGGTAAATGCTTTCTCAGTGGTGGGTTATTCTTTTTGTGTGTGGAAGTGTGCGATTATCTGGATAACTGTTTTTGCTTTGCATCATTTGTTTAATGTTTTCATTAATTTGCAGAGCAGCAGCAGAGGGACTGGGAACAAGCCTGCTAGAACGACTGGTAAAGACACACGGGGAGAAAGTTGTGCGCATGCTGCGAGTGCAGTACCGGATGAATGACGCCATCGGGGGGTGGGCTTCTCGGCAAATGTACAACGGCAACCTGCATGCTCACCCCTCTGTAGCCGCTCATCTCCTCAGGTTAGTTTGTTGAAAAAAATGTTACCCTGTTTTGTAAAGTAATTTTTTTGTGTACCAGTTCTGCACAGAGTGGAGCCCCGTGGAGGAGCTACAGCACAAAATTTATCAGGACATAAGAGAGCGAAACGAGCAATAGAAAGATAGGGGGGGACACATTAACAGCAAGGTTGAGAGACATAGTAGAGGATGATTTGGATAAAGAAAGGATGTGGTGAAGAATCAAGGGGATGAACAAAATGGATACAGCTGCAAACTCTCGGGAAGGAGAAACTTGAAACCTGCAAAGCGGTGGATTTGAGAAGGGGGAGGTTAACAGAGGTGGAAAAGATCATGGTTGTGGATGTCGGATGACCTGAGATGGTGATGAACTGTATTGAAGACCTGAGAGAATAAAGAGTTTGAAGAGAATAATGATGTTGGTTCCACTTGTGGAGGAAAAAATAGGAATGAATGAGTGGAGGTGAGCAGTGATGCTGGATTTTGGGAGTTTCACAAGAAAGGGTTGATGGTGGACCACATGCGCCAGGCAGAAACCTGGGGGAGAGGTAGTAGAGGGTACAAGAACAGAAAGGAGGCGGTAAGGAAGTTTACTTTTCTCAAAGCATTCACCATCCTGGATATCATTTATAGATGATTCTTAAGATTTGCATATGAGACTCGTTTGTTTTTTTTGTATACCATGTCGAGGCTCGTGAGAGAGCTTAACACACAGAACGTATAACAAGGCAGGAAACGAGAGGGGTGGGAGAGGGAAGCACAAAATAGTGGGGAACAGAGACAATAGGATATCTGTGGAAGGGAGAGGGATGGGGCAGAGTACAAGGGGTAAACAATATGGTACTACAGGGACTTTCAGAAAGGAAAGCAGGGAATTTGAAGCAGGTGGGTTTGGGGTGGATTAACAGGGATAGAAAAGATCAAGATTTTGGATGGGGGAAGATGTGAGGTGGTGGTGAACAGTTGTTTTGAAGACCTGGCAGGAGGAGTGGGATTGAAGAGAGTGTGGGAGTTTGTTTCAGAGGTGGGGAAAAAGAAGAATGAAAGAATGAAGGTGAGCAGTGATTCTTGATTTTGACAGCTTCACTAGAAGGGTTTTTTTGGTGGACCTTGAGTGCCCTGCAGAAATATAGGGGAACAGCTCGCAGACCACGGGAATGGGCGGGGGGGGGGGAGGTGGGGGAGACAAGGCTGGAGAGGAGATGGTATAAGACAGAAAGACCACCGACCTGCCTCTGGTGAGAGACCCAATGACTCGGCCTCATCGCGGGAGATGCCAATGATCCTAAAAGCCTTGGTTTCCACAGCGTCAAGTCGTGCTAGGTGTGAGGCAGGAGCACCACCCCAAAGGGGAGAGCAGTACTCCATCAGACTGCAGATGAAAGCTTTGTAAGTGGTTTGAAGCTCAGGTGTGCCAAGGAAGGGCTTTGCATGACATTGGATGCCCAGTTGGCGACTGGCTTTGGAGGCCAACTTGGAAATGTAGCTTTCCCAGAAAGATCGTGGTAGATAGTGAGACTCAAAAGCTTGAATGGAAGAACTTCTTCAAGGGGATTGGTGAGAAAGTAGATGTAGGTGTTTTCCAGACGGTCTTTTCAGAGAGACATGGTGAGGGTGTGAGATTTAGGATTGAAAGACATATTCCAAGTGTTGGACCAGCTTGTGATTTTATCCAGGTCTGCAGAGAGTGAAGAGGCTGCTGCCTGCCAATCTGAGGGATGAGAGATGGTGTGGCAGACGATGGAGTCATCAGAAAAGTGATAAATAGACTTTGGACTTACTGTATTAGATTACAATTTATTTTTAAGGAAGGAGATGTATCCAGCCATTTATAGCAAATTATAGTATTTTTCATGCAACTAATTCTTGAAAAATTATGATCTTTTCTAATAAGGTGTAACTTCTGTTTTGCATTTAAAATGCAGCAATTTGGACGGATTCTCTTGTAGCTTGTTGAGACCTATTTCGAGCTGAGAAATTCTTTAAAAATTCCATGTTTTGATGTAGTTTTTTTCTTGATTCTCCATTGCATGATTCTGTCTTGCAATAACAGAGACCTACCGGGTGTAGAAGACACTGAAGACACACGACTTGCTCTGCTTCTTATTGACACTGCAAGCTGCGGGTTACATGAGACTGCTGATGAAGAGCAGTCAAAAGGCAATCCAGGTATCCTGCAGTTAACTTTTCTCTTTTTTTTCTTTTTTACAGTATCTAAGGTACGTAGTGCAGCTGCCACGGACACATCTCAACATAACACAGGGCAGTTAGACAAGACAAGCATGTCCACTGAGGTTGGGGGAAGTGCTGTCACTTCCCAGGGCACTTCTAGGTACCAACGATGTCACAACAATGGTGCCACCTTTCCCACCACACTCAGCGGGCATTTTCCAATAAGGAATTTGCTTCTCCCCATGGATGCCAACCTTTGGGAATTGTCTGTGCTCTTCAAGCAAGGAAACAACACTTACCATTTTTAGTGTTTGGTGTCACTCATTTGAGGTTTGAACTGCCAACCTCCCAGACCCAGAGCGTACTTACCTTCAAGTTGTCTCGCTTGACATTGATTCCCAACCCAACTCTGCTGTCAACCTGGTGCTTCACACATGTTGTTTCAATAAGTGTATTTCTAAAGAGTAGGCATTGTGTTACAGCACCCTCGCCAAATTGAAATTATAAATTCCACACTATCATGCCACAATAAATTATGCACACCAGTTGCAAGTTCATTAATGACTTCTCTTACCGTTCCTCTTTTCGTATTAATTATTAGAATTCCTCCTCCCCCCCCCCCCCCCGGTCCCGAAAAAAAAATCTGCTCTCCATTCTATTTAGTCGAAATGTCTCATTTTTGTTTCTGGCTGAAAAAAAAACGATCACCATATTAGAAATCAACAATTTAACAATATCGTACATCACATCCTTTTCATGTTAACATCTCGGCACCGTACAGATAACAATTTGTTTTATTTAATATTAAAAAAAAAATTACGAGAGGAGAGAAGGTTCTCTGGAAAAGAAGAAAAAATAGAAGTTTTCATGGATGGAAGATGGAATTTCAGAAATTCAGAGAGATGGAATTTTGGGAGTGGAAAGATAAAGGTGAGAATTCCATAGTGAAGGAACATAACATGAAAAGGTATGATCAATCGATGTCAATATGCAGTTTTTTGGACGAAAAAGGGAGAGATCAGCTGACCAAAGTGAAGTTGTTGCATACTGTAGGGTTGCCTGAAAGCCACTTTACCCCTGCTAAATTTCTCGCATCTCCCTCCCTTCCCCTCCGCTCTCCCCCACAATGGTATGCGGTAACATTGACTCACTGAGGTGGGGTCAGTGGGAAGTTAGACAGCATAGCAAACAGAAGTTGTTTGTGTCGAAGAGCAGTTGGTTGCTTGTGTTTGGGTGCGTGACAGGGCACAAACAGGCCAAACAATTGCTCAAGTGTGGACAACTTTCACAGAATGCTTTGGAATACCTTCTCCACCAAAGCAGATGTTAAAGTGGGGGAAAACAGGCTTTTGAACCGACAAGTGTGAAGGACAAGAAACGCAGTGGACAACCAGTAACAGGAAGAAACACATGTGCTGCTCTGTTAGCATCAGTTGACTGGTCGCCATGAAAGTCAACAAGGACAGCCAGTGAACTTGGCATGCCGTGTGCGGACCACTTTGCAAACTTGCATGAAAAGAGATCTTCAGTTGAATCTCTGGCATCCATCATTTGTGAATGACCTAGGTGATGGACTGGTGCTGTACATCATGTGATATCTTGCTTGATACCTTTTATACCCTCCCAACTGCCCTGTCTCGAGGAAAAGTGTTCTTTTCAGATGAATGTGCCATCTATCTAAGCTCACGGACACGGAATGTGGTGTTCTGGTCGAAGAAAATCCACATTTCACATTGGAAATGGAGCATCATCCCCCACACATGTTGTTATAAGCAAGAATGACCTCAAGACATTTATTTGGTCACTATTTTTTTATGGACTGTTGAACACCATAGCTTACAAACATGTGTTAAACTGGCTGGAAGCATGACTTGTTTCTGCTTGAATAGCTGAATGTGTCTGGTTTCAACAAGACGGCACACTCGTGCATTTTGCATTGCATGTTCGTGACTATCGCAATGAAACGTTCCCTCGATAATGGATTGGACACAGTTCACCAACATCACCAGCTCCTCAACCATGGCCACCATGTAGTCCAGATCTAACGACTCCAGACAACTCTTTGTGGGGTTTCATTAAGGAGAAAGTGTCACCAAACCAGTATCGGACAATTGAAGGATTGCACGCTTCAGCCATGGCCTCTTTCACACAGGTGACTCCACAAATGCTACACAAGATGTCTAAGAGGACTTGGTGACAAATTCAGTGGTGCATGGAGAATGATGGAGCACATACAGATGCAATGACTGATTAATTATTGAAAGTCTAGACTCGTATGCAAAAAATCCAGAGAAAAGTGAACGTTTTATTGTGCTTTTAGAAAAGTTTGTTGAAAGACTTTATCGAACAAAGAATATCCAAACTGAACTGGGCCGGGTTTCATGGCTAACTTGGTACAACATCGCGAGTTGCTCTCCTAAAAGCTGCACATGTTTGCGAATACTTTTTAAAGTTTATGCATTCAAAATTGTTCTTAAACATGTTAACATGAGGTTCCAGACACAGAATGTGCTTTCATGAAAACCCCCATCAATGAACCAAGCATAGACAAAGGTACAGTACAAACAGGAAAGACGCAGAGCTGAAATTCATTAATCTTGCTGTCAGTGATTAATCTACTGCACCATCAACATTTGCTATATCAGATTACAACTATCTCATATCCTATTGCTTCGACTTCCGCTATCTTGGATAATGCATAATTCATCTGCATCAAATAAGGATCTTCATTTTGGAAGCATGATCCAGAGCGTTATCAATTTCTTCACAGGTTGAGTCCAAACACACAGAGAATCTAGAGTGGGAGGGCTGGAGGAGAGCGGCCGAGATGAATTCCCAAAGCGGGATTATATAAAAAGCATGTACATCATTCTCAGATATGTTGCACCTCTCCAATTTTTATATAACATTCACAACATTGAATATATACAATCAAATTGAACTGCATTTCACTCGTTTATTTCATGTCCAACACGGCGCCTGCTATTGGCTGCATAGGGCGAGTCCAAATACACAGCGAATGAAGGGGGGCAGGGGATTATTATGGTTCGTTAGCTATTTGGGTTCAGGCACAACTGCATACGACATCCATTAAAAAGAAAAAAAATTATTATTATGAATGAGTTCTATTAGCTAGAATAATGTTTATCAGGAACACCCTGTCCCAACAGTTTCAAGTAAAAGAGGCTCTATTGTGTTAATTTTTGATAATGATCTCATTGTATATTACAGTAATATTTCACCTTTCCCAATTTGACAAAAACCTGCAGGAAGATGCAGTCTGTATAATTTCTGATCGAGACTACACTCTTTGTTCAAAATTGCAAATTCAAGGATTTTTTTCATTTTAACAGAGTGCTTCCTTATTGTTTGTACCTTTTGGATTTTTGGCTTTTGGTGTTTACTCATTCAAATCTATTTCAAAAATGTATTCCATCACTGCAATGAAATTGTAATGGTTTGTTTGAAAAAAGAAACTTGGATTATATTGACACTGTGAGAAGGGAGAATTTAGTAATGGCAAAAAATATTAGGCAGGTTGACAACATTGGAATATTGGAAGGGAGGAGTATTTTATTCAAAATAAAATTGTTCTTGTGTACCACTTGAAGTACCACTTAAAGACCATGGTGTATCCTAGAAAAATGGATAAAATGCATTTGCAATGGGTTAACAGTATTTGCTTTGATATTCCCCGATGACAGTAAGAATTAGTGTATTCATAGAACACGATACTCCGCGTAGTGTTCAAGTATATACAGGAAGGCCTTACCATTCACGGGAGTGACATTCTTGAAAGTCCCCGTGAACCGAAAATCGACAAACTTTGGGGATAATAGGGAAAATCGGGTTAGGGACCTCAACTTCAAAATTTCTCCAAACTGTACCCTTAATTAACATGTTTATGCATTGTTTTTGTGATATTTATTTTCATGAATAAAAGAGTTACTGTATAAGAACATAAAATAACATAGTATTTTCCTGAATTAAGAACATAAAGTTATTCTTGAGCTAAGATCATGAAACTTACCTTTAATAAAAATAATAATAATGATGATAAATTTGATTCAATAATGTGATGTTGATGGTGATGGTGATGTTGATGGAGATGATGATTATGATTATTATGATGATGTTGGAAGGCTGGAGGGGGTTATTGTGTTGACGGCCCGTGTTAATTAGGTGACTAAATGTAGAAAATAGATTGCCAACCCACGATTATTCGAGCACATTGACCGCAATCTGCAAACATTGCCTCAATAACTTCATCACGAAAGAACAAACCCACCAACGGCAAAGCCCTCCTGTACTTCAATTTAAATAAAAATAATGATTTTAAAGACCGTTAAAAAAAATCCGAAACTTTAGCGCGACTCAAGCAGTCATACACTAACCACCCTTATACTCTAATAAAACGACGGGTCAGGTTGGTGGGTTACTTGGCTGGGTGAGCTTTTCCTGGTGGTGGTTTTGGTATGTATTAGACATTGAAAAGCTATGGAGTTAATGGTCTCATGGTGGTTACCCTTTGCCTGTGGGCTGGCGGCAGCACTGCCTGACCCCACATCACAATATACACTTTATAATGGCCTCAAAGCGGATGTCAAGGCCAACATAATATGGTAGCTTAGCACATTGCCCAGATTATGAACTACATAAACCTAAAATTTGGGGCCTTGAGTTGCTGCGGCTCGGCCATGAAATAATAACATACAAATGCACAAACAGACGCACAAACATTTGAAAATATTTATTTTGATGAGCATGTGGATTGAGGTGAAGGGGAGCATGATTATAGCAAAGTGCTCTTACCAACCAACAGGATAAGGGATGGCAGAGGGACACCAGAAATGCATCGGCACAAATAGGAAGGTATACCAGATTCGGTGGCACAGTTCGAGCATCCGTGGGAGGTCGGCGGTTCAACTATTACCCTTGCAGAGTTTATACCAAAGTTTGAAAAAATGGTAGTGCTGTTTTTTTGCTTCACAATCTGCATTTGGAGGATAGATCTTGGGTAAACCCTGTGAGTTGGCATTTCAGGGGACAGGGAAATTTCTCCCTAATTACCTTGCTGATTATGGAGAGAAAAGCGATGCTGTAAAGATGGCGTCACCAGCACTCTGAGTTCTCTCGAAAGTTATGTCACTTCCCCCATGGTCAGCAGCTGTGTTTGTTTGAAAGTCAAGTCCTGTGTTGTTTCATTATTTGTCTACATGTGTGTTTGTGATTTGTGTTGCATCTCTTCCACAAGCCTGAGTCCATGTAAAAATCGAAATGCAAGAGTGGAGATTCATACAAAGGCTGGAGATAATTTGGAATTTTTTTTATTTTTATCACTGGGAGATCCTGATTGCCAAAGTTTGAAGTCAAAAAGAAGAAAACAAACACTGAAAGGTATTTGTTTACTTATTACTTAAAATAAAAGCTACCGCAAATAACCACATTCCCAAGTGCTCCCCTTTTCCAGGTTATTGGGCCCCCCTCCCACCTCTCCCTCACCACTTCTCATTTGTTAGTTGTTGGTTGTTGTTTTGTTCATTTTCTGTTTCATCACCACTTTCCCCTTCTTCTTCGTGCTCTGGTTTATTCAGCTTGTGTGCAGATTGTTCACTCCCATGTGTCCTCCTCCTCCCCTTGATCTCACTCTTACCCCCACTCTGACATTGATGTTTCCCCCTTTCCATTCTGTTCCATTCCCTCCTGCTGTTGCTCTTTCATGAGCCATGACCTTGAAAACAAAAACAACAACCAAAAAGCAATGGACATTTTACTTTTATGATTATTGCAATGTGGAGTTACATCAGGAGGAAGAGTAGTTGAAACAAGATTGGTAGAAAACCTGGAAAGGGCAATAGATGATTGAGATTTTAATTGACAGGTAACTGATCATTTAAGGTTTATGAAATTTTATTTTTTAGTGAAGCCATATGTAGACTGGGAGCAGGAAGGCTGGCTTGAGGCCATGATTGTATCATTTTGCAGTATCAGTAACAGTGGCAGCTCTAATGATGGATGCATGTGGCTGTTCTTGCTGGTAATACACGACAATCCTGGTGAACCACGTGGATATGAACCCAGGGCCACATGGTACGGATGGTTGTGAATAGCGAAGCCGCTGCTGCTTGTGGCAGGGGGGGGGGGCAGCAGGGGAGGGTGGGTTGGATGTGTGTGGCGGAAGATTGTGAAGGTGGTTAAGTGCACCAGGGAAAGTGTGTCGGAGTGCAGCTTTGGGACCCTCTCCCTTGCTGTCCAATACAAGAGCGTCAAGTCGCAGCTCTGCATTGCTTGCCACTCGTCACTACTGCCCTTCCCCCGCTCCAGGGAAGGATGCAATGGTGGTGACATTGAGAGCAGTCAGCATAAATATGATGCAGGGAAAAAACAATCGTTCATCAGCAAACCTCTCAACATCCACAGTTAAAAATAATGAATGAACCATTCATAGAGCCACCAGGGTATCTGAAGGAGAAGCAATGATGATATTCACCTTGCACAGACAAGGACTGCAAGATGATTTATTATTTATCACTTTCAAATCATCTCAGGCCATTTCCTGCGGTAGTGCTTGAAATGACAATTGCTATGCTGTGGATGGCCAGCAGATAGCATGATACTGCAGCAAATTTGGTGATTCTCCAAAACGCACGGTGCCCTCTACTTATGTACACCAAGCAGAAAAGCCAAAGCATCAAGGAACAATTTCCGAGTGGTAATCGGTCTGCGATCATTGTGCATAATGTGTGAATCAACCCGTGAGGAATCCTGAATTATTTGTTTGAAATATAACTTTCAAATGCCTGATCGGACCTGGGCAATTGGCGACCCACAACAAAACCTCCAGATGTTACTGAGGAGCATGTTATGGTGACCTGATGTGAAAGAGGGGGGCAATCGTCAAAACTTCTCGTCCGCCACTGAGGTGCTAGAGCACTGATCTAATTTGAAGAGAGGAATTGAATAGGCATGCTGGGAAAGTCAATTAAGACATGTAGAGTGTAGAGATGCATTATAGTATCGGTAAATTGGTCCATTTTTGCATGAATAAGGTTTCTTGTGTAAAATGTGTTGTTTTGCTTAGTGCAAGCTAAAATACACACTATTTGATGAAAAATACACGTTTCTGCATCAGAGTGGTGAATGCGCAGCTGATGGAACGTCTTGCAGGTCGTAACAATCAATGTGGTGTTTCTGGTGTACAGCGATTTCCTGATCCCCGGACATTGCTTGTTTTGTGTCCTGTGTCGAGTCTATGTCCATGTTTGATGTCGTTATATCAATGGCATATATGATGCCTTCAAGGATGCACTCCTGCCTGGCCAAATGCTAGGTGTAACTATAATAATGGAATTGTTTATAAAATTCTACGTTTCGCAACAGCTGTTTGAATTTCACGTGAATTACATCGTAAAAGAAAATAAACAAAAAAATTTGTAATTAATTTTTTTTTCTAATTGCACCATCATGAATAATGTTGTAATGAAATATAAACTTATAAATATTTTCAAGTGTTTGTTTGCACTTTTGTACGTTTTGGGGTTTTTTTCATGGCCGAACCGTAGCACTGAGAGGTCCCAAATTTTGGGTGTCGGAACTTCAGAATCTGAGCAAGGTTTTAAGCTTCCCCATTCCCCACCCCCACAAAATTCCCCCCCCCTCAAATATATTCTCTGTATATATATATATATATATATATATATATATATATATATATATATATATATATATATATATATATATATATATATATATATATATATATATATATATATATATATATATATATATATATATGTGTGTGTGCCCATCTGAAAAATCACAAAAAAAAAAAACGGCTGGGCGAATTTCCACCAGATTTTAAAAACGTGCTGAGGGTACCCGGGGTCAGGTCATGGACGCAAAAATATATCACCCCCCCCCTTTCCACAAGGTGCTGCACGAGGGGGAAAAAAATTTTGTTCGGTTGTTTAAAACCAACACCGGGACCCCCACCCCCCTCCACAGGTGGCCCCTGCGAGTATGAACTAAGCAAGGTAAAGCACTGTTCTTCAAACAGTTTGTTTCACAACTAAATTCTGGTATTTCCGAAGTCCACCTCAGTGTCCTTGTGGAGCTGTTAATTGGAAAAATTTTTTGTATAAATTGATTGGAATTTTAAAAGTTCCCCCTTGAGTGCAATGCAAAGTGATTTTTCTTTGATCTTCAGGATTATGGAGTGAGTACTGAGATAAAAATTATTTGTACGTTGTATATTTGGATCCCAATACGATGTGGAGAGCATGTTTTTGAACTCTTCCAATGTGGAAATTTTGGTGTTTTGTAAATGCTCTGCTCCAAACTGGTGCTGCATATTCGGTAAGAGACTGAATATTACTTGTAAAAATAGTGAGCAAGTCGTGAGACGCTAATCCATGTGCTCTCACAAAGACATCACTTGTGGAGTTTACTATTAGCACATTTTTCGATATTTTCCACTTGTTTCCCTCTCTAAATAATTTTGAATGGAAACACACAAAGCGTCCATCCGTGCATATCGAGCTCATGGTTTCTGAAAAGTACAATTGGCACAATCGATTACACCGATAAAGAGGAGACGTTCCTCTTCTCCGGACCGGACGCATGGTACCTTGAGGCTGCTACTCGGGCGAGTTTCCAGCATAAAATTACTCTGCCGTCTTTCATATTAGTCCGCAGTCTTTCAATATCAATTCTCTACATGTGCTTGTCTGGTCTCTGCAAGGACTTTGAGACACTACCTTATACTCTACTACTACTTCCTTAATGGCCCCAATTATTCCAATGTTCTTGAGGGGTTTGCCGTTGAAGATTTTTTTTTTTTTACAAATCTTTCACAAACTGGTTGGCCAGACTTGATGTTTGATTGAAGGTGGTAGGAATTGGTAATTAGGCTAGGGTACCAGTAATAAATCGCCTACACTTTATGAAAGACACCGTGGAATTTTTAATGTACACCAATTAATACTAGCCGAAGGGTCCCAAGCTTAATAATATAATGAGTTCCCTTACAAGGAACCTCGACGTGGGAGGAAGCCATGAGACCCATCAAAGCCTGCACTATTATTACCAACCTATGGTTTTGTCCATGCTATGTCCTTTTTAAATGCTTAGCATCGAGCAAGGAAGCAACATGTTCCATTTTTTAAGTCTTCGTTATGACTCGGTCGGGGTTCGAACCACCAACCTCCCATACTCAGAGCGGACAGTCTAACCATTATGCCACCGAGGCTGGTAAATGTTCATCTGAAGAACAGCCCACTTTGTGATGCAATGCTCTGCCTGCGAAACCTTTATCTTACAGTTATAATCATGCAAAGAAGCAATCTCAGACTTGACAGCTCAAAAACGAGTGGGTTTGAATCTCAATCCAACTAAAGACTGTCACCCTGGTATTTTGTATGCAGAGCGATGCATCAATGTGTGTGACGTCCATCGGAGAATGTTAAGCCAGAGGCCCATCTCCTGTGTGGGGGGCGTTGGTGCATGTTGGATCCCACAGTGTCGTTCACAGAGTATGTGAGTTATCGCCGGTACCTTGGCCGAATTAGAAACGCCTCTCATCAGTTGACCATCAGGTGTGGTCAGCCGCTTCCAGATTGACGGGCCAAAAACGTCCCCCCTGCTGACCCCACAAGACTTGGATTAATTGGGGTCTTAAATAAGAAGAAGAATAGTCCACCTTTTGAATGAGGGGCCTAGATATCATCGGGCGAATTTATTTATTTATTTATTTTTTAAATAATGCTTTTGATGGAATGAATTCCACTGTAACCCCAACGTCAATACTTGGACCTTTATTGGGCTTTGAAGTATCATTGGCATTCTTTTTCATATAATAAGATACCATATAAAAGTATGTGATGCATTATTTCGTATACCTGGGGGACCAAACATTTGTTGATCACTATTAGTATATTAATTTATTGAAAAAGTCCAAATCTATTTTTTTGAATGATAATTTTTTAATCGTAAATAAAAATGCTCCGGGAGCAGTTATGTCACCCTTTCGGTATTCTATTATCATGGTCTTATACCAAAGCCATTCGACATTTGCAAGTAATTTTAAGTGGTGTTTGTTTATTTTTATCTTTATGTAGGAGTACTGTGCAATGTGCCCTTCTGTATTGGTGGAGAATGAGAGGAATTGGAGGGTGAGGGAACAAATTGAGAAAATGGAGGGTAGGGGAGTTGAGGGGAAATACGAGTCGAGGGAAGGCAAATCTGTTGGGTGCACAAGTGAGAGGAGAAATACAGTTGCACTATTTTTGTGTATATAATATGTAAATGGTCCTTCAACGTGCATACGTTCTCACAAAAATAGGTTGAGTTTGTGTGAACAAACAGATTGAATTGATTCCAATGTTGGCTTTCCTTCACTTTCAGGTGAGGTTGACATTGTTGTGAGCCATGTGGAATCTCTGTTGAAAGCAGGAGTGAAGTCCAGCGATGTTGCTGTCATCTCTCCCTACAACCTCCAGGTAGTGTGCGTGCATGTGTTTTGTTGGTTATGTCCATACGCGGGTTTCAGAAGGTGGAACAGAGCCCTCCCAGGTCTCGAAGAGTGTGTGTGTGTGCGTGTGCATGTGCGCGCGGCGCGTGCATCGTTGGTTGTCATCTCCATATTTGTGGGTTTCAGAAGGTCGAACAAAGTTCTCCCAAGTCTCAAAGTATCCACCTCCATTTCAGTTAGGGGGAGGTGGTGGTGGTGGGGGGGGGGGTCACGATTCATGGACCAAGGTGTGAAGTTTTCTTGTTCTCAAATTTTTGACCTGAGGGCTCTTTTGAGGATCGTCACCAAGCTCCTGACGGCTTACAACTATAGTTTGTTTGTACTCAACTTCCCAGGGATGGTTTTTCAGATCTCTGTAAGGTTCTTCTTCATCATTTCCATTGCTACAATTATCACTGGTACAATTTTGGCATTATTTAAATTCCAGGATCTTTTCACTTCATTTTTGAGAAATTGGTACTTGGTCATTTTCTTGATTTCTGTGGTGTTTACCCAAAGTCTCTGGTTACTGAAACTTCAATTAGCAATGCCTTCTTTTCTTTTTTTTATACTTCAGTACTATATCCGGTCGTCATGCTTTGTTTTCTTTGTTCCCACTCGATAAGATCATCAGGTCATACGTGAGCATTATTTCCTTGTTTTCAATTGTCGCTTTTGGTTCATGTTTCCATGAGTTTTCTGAGACTGGGATATTGAAGTTTTGGCAGATGTGCCGGTGGATTACTCTACAAACCTTGTTGTGTGTACAGCTGTTCTGACATGAGTTTTTTTTTACATCCCGATAGGAGATGGCTCATGCTTTCTGTTTCTATCTTGCAGAACCTACACCTGTCCGATTGACTCAGTCCTGCCATGTTCTTGAAGCCATTGGTTTTGTGTCCCTTGTCTTGTGCATTAATAATGATTTGTTTTCCATCCCATTTGAGCCGATCTCTTCTGAGCCATTCCAATGTTTTGAGAGTGATCAGAGTCAATGGGCACACACACACACACACACCTGTTTGTTCTTTATACGTTTCCAAACACACACTTCGATGGTCTGGCTGCAGACATTCTGCGGAGGAGCAGCTAACAAGTATGGGTGTGGATCAAAATGGCATCAACATAACAGTCAACATTTCTCATCCCAACCAGTAACTTCCTCCTCATGTCCCACACAAGTATTGGTCCTGAATTTATAATTCCAAGAGACATCTTCAAAAACTCGTGTGATAACATTTGTCATCACTCTAAATCTTCATCACCTCCAGGCATCTGCCAATACCCCGTTGCTCAAGTCAATTTTGGTAAAATACTTGTACCCACAGCTTCTGGAAGAAGTCTCTGATTGAACTATTGGCTCCAGAAGAATACAGTGATCTTATACAGCTGCTTGTAGTCAAAAAACACAGTTTGTTCCATACCACTTACGACCCCTCACGACTTGTGGTATGGCAAATTAAATTATCCCATCTTTTTTTCTAAATTGATGTCTGACACCCCTTTGTCTCTTAGGTTTATGGTATCCTCTACCAAGATACATACCTTCACCCTTGTAGTATGGGGAAAGGAACATCCCATCCCCTGTAATTATTTTATATTTTCCCAACTCGTGTTTCCTCACAATAACCATCATATTTATTTATTGGAAAACTTCACGTAGGTGAATTCTGATGGATATAATTTCTCCATTAAAAGAAATCATGCGCTTATCTTTGTCGGTTATCCTAAAATTTACTCTGTATATGGTTTTTCCTGACACAGGTAGATAAACCAGATTTTTGGGTTCCATACTGAATTTATAACCAATTTGGCTTGAATATGTGCTGAATGAAAATATTGTATTTGTTCTTATTCTATCATTATAAGCACCATCAATCAAATCACAATGAATTAATAACGAATTTATTCCTGAGGATATTTGAATGACATTATCACTGTAAAATGTCCCATTAGTTTCAATCTTTTTTTGAGGAGAAACCCAATAACTCTCGAAATGAATCATCAATTGTGAAATCAACCTTGTAGTTATTTTTAAGTTTAATCGTTGATTTTGAAGTATGTTTTTGAATATCTATAACAATATTTTTTGGTTCATCACCCTGTTCTTTCATAAGACGAGCAATTTTGGAAGATATTTGAGAAATCTCATATGCTCCGGGTGAAACTGTTATTGTTTTGTATCCACTTCCCGGATTATAACTAAACTTGTCATTTTTATCGGTGATATTAAATAACGTATTATAAGTTTCCATGGACAATAAAGACGCCTCATATTATTTTGTTGCTTCAAGTTGTAGTGGGTATGGGAATGAAGATGTGTGGTCGCTTGTGAAATTAAAACTAAGGATTGTGCTTCTCATCTTATTTAATATGGGATAAAATGTCTTTGTATTGACATTTATTAATTCTTTTCTTGTTCATCAAATGGTCTAAAATGGCTGATGCTTCATTAAAACAATTGTTATTTCCAGCCTTCTTACTACCGAACAGCAATAACGGTCTATTAACTGATTGTGATGCGTCATTTGGAAGAAAACTAACACCTGAACCAAACCTACTTAAAGCCTGAATAATGTGTTTCTCCTTCTCATTCTTCCTACTTTTACCAGACAGACTAACCCTATAATTAATAGTCCATCAGATCAATATATACTCTATCATCCTTATTTTTCATATCCAATGGTTTATCAAAATACTTTGATTCATCCCTCACAGTTGAACCTTGTTTCCATCTTTTGTTGGAAGAAACATTAATCTCGGAATTAGTTTAACAGGTTGTTGAGCAGAACTCAAGAACCTTAATTCATCATTAAATATCAATCCCTTTTCTTGAACAAGATGAAATATTGCTGGTTGTTCTGTTGGAATGAGTCCTGCTTTGGTTTTTGAATCTGCGGAATATTCATTGTTTTGAAGAGCCTTCACAAGAAAATCAGGGGGTTCATTAATCTCTTCCATTTGTTGAAATAATCCTTCATCATCATATTCTAATTCTCCTATCTGCTCTAATTCTTCCTCCGTCATTTGACTGAAATCTTTTAACATTTGAAGTTTATTAGGAGTATGTTCTATTGTGGGAACTATGGAAGCATCTATAATTTTCTCTTAGGAAGTTTTTAATAGTGGGTTAAAAAAATTATCTTGTTTTCCTTCAAATGCTTCTTCACCCGTTAGTTTCTGTCTGCATTTCTTCTTTATGTCTTCCTGTTGTTTTACAACTTTTGAAACCAACTCTTGATGCTCCTTAAATCTTCTTGCTCTTTCTTTCGCATCCATTTATTTATTGGAAAATATCATTCACTGAATTATAAAGGTCAACATGGAAATTTACCTTTTCTTCATCATTAAAGTCGATGTGTTCAAATAAATCATTTTCTTTAAATATTTCATCAAATTCATTATTGACATTAATACGAGTTGTAATTTCTTCTTCACTAATACTTGTATCTCTGTTTTTCATACATTTGCGTTGAGTTTCTTCATCAACATCAAAACCGAATGGTAAAATCTTAACCACATTTCCACTCAGATGTTTAATAATTTATCTTGTTCCTTCTGGATTAGTTTCTAATATCCCAAGACCACCAGATTTTAGTTTCTTTAACTCACTCTTACAATGTGAATATTTTGTTGTATCAAGAGAAACCTCCTCAAATATTTGGCCTTCATTCCTCAATCGCATATGTTCCTCGACTGAAATATAGTAATAATCTTCACCTTCTACTTCTCCAGCTCTTATTGCTCTAGTTGTTGTTGATACAATATGAACTGCATGGTGCTTTTTACGCAAATTTAAAATATTCTCATTTGTACTGCACAAGAACCTTGATTTATGGAAGTTTTTTCCAGAAGCAGATTTACCCACAAGATTTATAATAATAGTTGTTATTTATATATGTAATTGTTTATAAAATAAAAATATATCTTTTAATATCTCATCTTGTTTCACAACAATATATTTATATTTTCAGTCGTGTGCTTCATATAATCCCCAAATTCCTTTTTACTACATAATGTGGAACAATTGTCTCTCCAAAAATTGTTTATATCAATTGAATTTAACTTGAACAAAATAAAAGTATAAGCATTGTTTCTTATTGAGCGACGAGGGAGTTGAAAGTATGATTGACTAAGATAAATACAATTACAAGAAGAATGTCTCCCTCTTGTGTAGTAGCTATCCATTTCCGTTTGGTTTCTCTCATTAACACAATCATCAAAGATAACGAGGTTCTTTTTTGATTTATCCAAATCTTGGGGAGAAGGTATATCATCCGTATTATCACTAACAATACAAGTTATCGGCTTTGATTTCTTTTTATATATCTGTGTATCATAAAATAGTTGTATTACATCTTCAATGTTGTAATCATTTAGTTTGTTTTGAAGTTGAAATAAACCGATTATATCTTATTTTTGAAGACCAGTATTAAAACCTTGTGAGAGTAGTTGATACTCAGGTTGAAAACTTGACTTTGTGAAAATTATTAAATTATCATAATCTAAAAAGTTGGGAGTAAGGAACATTCTTTAAAATTAAGCAGGTTTTTCCACATCCGCTTGAACCAACTATGAGACATGTTCATGAATTTGGAAGATTTTTATGGTTGTTAAATTTTATCTTATTTTCCCAAATGGGTAACGAATCATTCATTTATATATTTGGAAAACAGGTTATTTCATTTATTATTGGCTTTTTTAGAAACTCTATATTTTATCCTAAGTTCGGGTTTAATTTCAAATAATCCATTATTTTATTTATACAATATCTTGTGTTGATATTTCCCTGAAAATGACAATCGTTAATAAAATAAATCATCAATCCACGAAACATGGTCGTCATTTGTTCAGTCTCTTCTCATGTAAGAAATGGTGTATTATCACCCTCATACTTTACATTCATTTCTTGAATCAATCTTGTGAAGTAATTCATTTTTGGTGTTAATCTCAAAGAATTGTATTCCTTTTTATATTTTTTATTATCATTAATTCGAAGATAATCACAGAACATACATTGTTTATAGGCTTTTGACTCTGTTTAATCCCCGTCTTTCACACGCAGGACAATTCTCAAATTTGTCATGTGGAGAGTCAGGAAATTCAAGAAGCTCAAAATCTAGTAAACTATTCATATTTATAAAGTAAAACTTTACTTCAAATAAAATTAATCTTCAGTATCATCTTCGTTACTTTCATTGGTGCTTTCACAATCATCTATAAAACTACTTCCATAACTATCGTTTGAACACAACCTCTCAGTATCATAACTGTCTTCTGTTCCAACAGAGATACTATCATCACTCTCATAATCTTCAAAATCTTCAGTTGAATAATGACTCGTATTTAATAAGTAGAAAAAAACATTACCATCTATAGCTATATACTTTTTTAATTAACAGATTCAACTACTACATTTTTTATATTAAAGGTAATTTTTAAATGATCCTTAACCAGTGTGACCACGCCTCGTTTTCATAAATGCCAAGGTGAGCCAATGAAAAAAGCCAAGAATTCACAAGGTTTCGGAAAAGCGATGATAATAGAAAACCTATACTCCAAGAAAACCTATAGAAAACCAAGACGCCAAGGTGAACAACAAATAGCCAAGATCTTGTGAAAAAAGCCAAGGAGTGGTCACACTGCCCTTAACTACTATTGAACGAAATGTCATTTCACCTGATATATTAACATCTTTTATTTCATCAGGATTTACATCTTTAGGGTTGTTGAAAAAAATACAAATTTCTCCTTGCATATTACAGATGGTCTTATTTTTTCTTTCTAAAGTTTCATCCATGAGGTTTTTCTTTTTGATACTTTTTCTTGTTTCATTGCTTTTTCTAGTTTTGAATATGTTGCCAGAAGGAGAGGAGAAACTTTTGTTAGAGCTACTTTAATTGATGTTCTTCCAGATATACTAAAAGCCCTTCCACTGAAGGAAATTGAAGAACTCCTATTATTCACCATAATTGTTTTTATCCAATCGTTGTTATATTTATCTTTATCCAATTTTACATCCTCGACATATTTCTCAGTATCTTTTACAAATGAAGAGATTGATTGAAACTTGTCTTTTGTGTTTTGATACATTGTATTTATTAAATGAAAAAAGTTGGAGGATAAAATGGTTTTAAGCACAGATTCACCTATAAATTAAACAAAATTTTCATCAAGAAAATTTTATTTTAAGCAAAGTTTTGTTATATAAATATGGTGAATACAGCGTACTGCGATGTTTGTAATCATGAATATAAATGTTATAAAAAACACCTTCAAACCAACAAACACACATTCAATCTTTTCAGACAAATATCTCCACTTGACCAAGAAACAAAACATTGTGATAGATGTGATAATGATATTCTTTTAAAAAATTATAATAAACACCTTCAATCACGCAAACACAAGAACAATGAAGAAAGGGAAGGTGCCACTAATTTCTCCATTGAAAACACTGATGGGGCATTTAAAGGACATATAAAAATAAGATTGTTTCGCTTTCAAGACCCTGGACCATCTTCAATCATGAAAGCTGTTGATATGCTTAAACAAAGTATTGAAACTATAATTAAAAACACATTAAGTGAAATGAAAACTTTTTTTTATATGGGAGTAAAATTGAATATGGTAAGAGAAGGCAATGAAACTACTCCCTATATGAGGACAAACCCTCACTTTATCTCATCATTTCAAGATTTTGTAAGATGTAATGTTTAGGATGAACTCCAGAGACAAGAACAAGATGTTGATAACACTGTAGTAGGTAGTGGATTTATTATTAGAAAAATAATCTTTTTAGATATACACATCTTAAAATCAGAACCTCTTCAAGCTTCTTCTTTTATTGATTTACCAAAAGAGATAAAACTTAAGAAAGCAGTTGTTAATATTCAAAACAAAGATAAAAATGTTTTCTATGGTCTGTTCTTGCTCACTGACATCCTCCACAATGGAAACCTGAAAGGGTTCAATATTATAAGAAATATGAGATTACATTAAATGTTAAAGATTTAAAGTTTCCAATGTCATTGAGAGATATTCCTAAATTTGAGAAAATGAATAATCTATCTCTTGATGTATATGGATCAATGGATACAAAGTTGAGATATTAAAATTTTCAAACAACGATAAAAATGATGAAACACACATTGACCTTCTCTACTTTACTTCAAAGGAAAAATCACATTATGCTTTCATCAAAAAATTTATCAAGATTAACCAAATCACAACTATACAAGAGAAAATGTAAAACATATCCTTGTAAGAGATGTCTCAACTCCTTTCACACAAAATAACAATAAAATCAACATTCAAAATATTGTGGTAATCATAAATCAACCATAATCAATTTACCAAAAACAGGTTCAAACATATCATTCAAATATTTTAACAAATCTATAAAACATCCATTTGTGATATATACTGATTTTGAAAGTATCCTTGAAAAGATAGATACTGTTTCTCCAAATCCAAATACATCATAGACAAATAAATATCAAAAACATACTCCTTGTTGTTTCTGTTATTGTATCAAATCATATGTTGGTGACGAATACAACAAGTTAGAACTTTATAAAGGAGAAGATGCCTCAGAGGAGTTTGTAAGACGATTGGAAAAAGACTGTATAAGACAAAGAGAAATAATGGTTAAAACCTATAAACCAATGTCATTAACAAAGGGAGAGAAAAAGGATTTTAGAAAGAAAAGTATCCGTCATATTTGTGAGGAGAAAATTGAGGGAGAGGTCAAAGTTAGGGATCATTGTCATCTTACTGGAAAATATAGAGGTCCAGCTCATTCCTGTTGTCATCATAATTACAAGCCCCCAAACTTTATTCCTGTCTTTCTTCACAACAACGCTCACTATGACACACATCTATTTATAAATGAACTTTCAAAGACATCTGGAGATATTGCTGCCATTCCTAACAGATCAAAAATACATCTCATTCACAAAAACAATTCATACATCCTCCATAACCCATATCAGATTTCTTGACACATACAAGTTTATGGCAAGTCCATTATCGAACTCAGCATCAAATATTAAAAACTTAACGAATCTTAAATCACATTTCTCAAATCAAGAAGAGATTGATCTCTTATCACAAAAGGGAATATATCCGTATGATTACATGGATTAATTTGAGAAGTTTAAAGAAACACAACTTCCTTCAAGGGAAAGTTTCTATGGCAAGTTGAATAAAACTCATATTTCCGATAGCGATTATACACAAGCTAAAAAGGTTTGGGAGAAGTTTAATATAATGAATCTTGGAGAATATCATGATTTGTATCTTAAAACTGATGTATTCTTATTGGCTGATGTGTTTGAAACTTTTAGAGCAGTCTGTCATAATAAAAATTCTTATGGATTAGACCCCACTCACTATTACATGGCCCTGGGTTTGGCTTAGAGTTCTATGTTAAAAATGACAAAACAGAATTTGGAATTAATCAGTGATAGAGATATGCTTTTAATGATAGAGAAGGCTCAAAGAGGAGGAATATCTCAAGTATGTTCCAAGGGATATGCTAAAGCAAATAACAAATATCTTCCTGATTATAATAAGAATGAGGACAACTCTTACCTGATGTATTATGATGCTAACAATTTGAATGGGTGGGCTATGTCTCAATATTTACCTTATGGAAAACTTAAATGGGTTAAAGAAAAACATTATGAAAAAGTTTTACAAAACATTGTTGTCACATCTCAAAATGAATTGGATGAAGCTGAAGTTGGATATTATTTTGAGGTTGATTTAAAATATCCAGAAGAACTTCATAACAAACATGAAGACCTACGTTATGCCCCTGATAAAGAAAGTCCAAGAAAAGAATGGTTAAGTGATCACCAACAGTCATTTAATATAAAAGGTAAATCTCAAGAATAACTACTTACAACATTAAATGATAAAGAAAGTTATGTTTTACATCAAAGGAACTTGAGACAATATTTATCTGCTGGGTTGAGAGTGAGTAAAATTCATCGGATTTTGAAATTCAAACAAAGTCATTGGTTAAAGAAGTATATTGATTTTACTACAAAAAGGAGAACAGAAGCAAAAACAGAATTTGAGAAGAACTTTTATAAATTAATGAATAATGCTGTATTTGGAAAGACTATGGAAAATGTTAGAAACAGGCAAAACATTAGATTTGCAACATCTTGGAAACAGGCTTCAAAGTTAATTAATAGACAAAGTTTTGAGCGAACGGAGGTGTTTTCAGAGAACTTTTGTGCTATTCATTTGAAAAAAGAGAGTATTGAAATGGATAAACCTATTTATATAGGAACATCAATTCTTGACTTGTCAAAGTCGTTAATGTATGACTATTACTATAATAATTTAAAATCAAAGTATAAGGATAATGTGTCATTGTGATATATATGGATACAGATAGTTTTATATTAGAAATTAAAACAAGTGATGTATATGAGGATATGATTGATAATATTGATATATATGATACAAGTAATTATAAGTCAGGTGATGTGTTATTTTCATCAAAGAATAAAAAGGTTATTGGTAAGTTTAAAGATGAATTGGGTGGGAAAGTCATGAGTGAATTTTAGGATTGAGATCAAAGTCTTATGCTTTTCTGTATATTGATAATAATAACATTGAAAGGTGTGATAAGAAGCTAAAGGGAATAAAGAAAAATATAATCAAGGAAACAATAAACTTTAAATATTATTACAACTGTTTAACCTTAAAGAAGGAAAAGTGCAGAAAAATGAATACAATAAGAAGTTATAAACATCAATTATATATACAGAACATATAAATAAGAAAGCATTAGGAGCTTTTGATAATAAAAGATATATTTTAGAGAATGGAATCAATAGTCTCCCTTATAAGTATAAGTATTATATAAGTATAATAAGTATAAGTGTTAAGATATTGGGTTGTGAATTTTAACAGGCTACCGCCGTCTTTTTACTGATTTATAAATGATAGAACCAAGCATAACCAAACCAAAGAATGGAGATGTAATCAGCCTTGGTATTTAAATGGGAAACATAAAGAATGTGAGAAATATCAAATAAGTTTTATTGAAGAAATAACTGGGGTAAAAGTAGATAAAATAAATAAGCGGATAAATTCAATTACAAATAAGTTGGAGGATGTAAAGAAAAAATTAATATCCGTGAATGGACTGAAAACTTTGATTGTTATCAATTGAACAATGGAAAAAACAATTTACTACAATCTCAAAATGATATGTGGCTCAGGAGGTGGTCAAATAAGAGCATTAAGAGAAGTTTATCATTTCATTTCTGCTCAACAAAGACACTTAAACCAAGAACCAAGTTCCAAGTTATTCTTTGTGAATATATTCAATGGAAATGAATGTTATAAGAAAATTAAGTTATTCCCTAAAGTAGAACATGGGCAAATATTCATTAGTTCACTCTTTGAGTGGAATGAAAATATAAAAAGACTGTGATTATGTTCGGGGGAAGAAGTGCTTTAATCAGTAAGTCTCAATCTTTCGTCATCTCAATTTTACATTTGCTTATATGGGAGGGAAGGGGATAGGTGGGGAGAAAATCAGTCTCCTATTTTGAGCTTTTAGGGCTTGAGTCAGAAAGTTTTTCCCTTTTTCCCTATTCATTTGAATGGGGGTCCCAGAAGCCACATTTATCCTCTACTCAGGTGAGCTTCAGGACCTGCGGTCCTATTTTTCATAAAGCTTGGTGGTATCATGGTGTCCAAAATGCCACAATAAAGACACCTTTCTAAATTGTATTCTGTTTTGCAATGTGGGTACAAAATATACATTTACTAGTACATTTAATAACATTGTAAAAGTATTACAACATTAATATACAGGGTTCTACAATCATAATTTGGCCATCTCTATAAGTGCTTAATTCCATGAGAAACTTCGATATTTTGTCGTGTTACAGGGCTGACGAGATGACCTAGCTGGAGGTATTCACACTCTCCTCTAAGCTGTCTCGCCTGGGTTTGAATCCCGACCCAGCTATAAACTGTCATTCCAGTATTTCACAGGCAGAGTGATCCATCAATATGTGTAACTTTCCTCGGATGGACGTTAAACTGGGCATTCCGTCTACCGGCATTCGTTGGTGGATGCTAACGATCCCACTGTGTCCTTAATGATGAGTAGGTGAGTTATTGCCAGCACCATAACCAAATTCCAAATTCCTGCCTTAACTGTTGCTGGGAGAGGGATGGCAAAAACCGCCCAGTGTGACCCCGACCAAGAAACTGCTTTGGCAGCACTGACACTCTGTATGGACATTTTTTCTGATTATCTGTTATTGGTCATTCAGAGTGTGGCCAAAGTCAACCACTTCATTCCTGGTTCATTCCATTTTCAGAGCTTGGCCACAGTCAAAATTGATAAATAGTTAGGCATTCCTGCCAAAGATTTTGCCAAAATGCATTGGTGCCCAATATTGTGAAATTCACCAAGGAGAAAAAGTAATATAGAAGGCCTTCAAACAGTGACGACACAATGAATTCACCGTCGAGGGCCTTTTGTGGACATTACCCATGCAACAGTTTTTTCAGTTGGTTGGTAAAGGAGACTTCATGAGATGATCAAATGTGAGTGGTTACCTTGTTCAATATGGGCATGAGGCAAGTTGTTGCACAGAAGTTGCTCATAATGCTCTCTGTGATCAGAAGATAATTGTATGAAATGCAATCAGAGTACTTGGACACCTGATAGACCCCTGAAGTGAGTGGCCAAAAGTGACAAATTGCCGAAATGAAGACGTTTAATTTAGGTTGACAAAATAACATGATGTGTAATTCAATATTGTCAAGCTGATGGAGCAAACCAGAAAAAAATGGTCAACGTTTAATTGTGCATGGCATGATCACCCAATTCCATTTCTAATGAATATTCATCATTAAGCTTGACTCCAATGGTTCCTTGACCATCTGAGATGGACAGCAGTACGATGAGTCATTACCCCACGCACGCGAAGCAAAAAATGGGGTTAATGATCTGATTCATGTCTGTGCGTTCATCCGTCTGTTTTGTCAGTTAATGATCTAGGAACAACTTATTTAAATTGAATGTTATATTTTGAACATGAATTGGAAAAGTAATGTGCCGTTGAACAGTACTTTGTCTCTGAATTTGGCCCAATCACACATGCACATGCAGCGAGGAGAGATGATGATACGATAACTCTATCTGCCTGGCAGTCAAACACAATTGAAAATCATTCCAAAATTACTGTTTTTTAAGGAAGTTACAAAGGACACATTCAACTGGCACGAATAACGTCTGTAACGTGTTAGATAAGGTGGTGTAATAGACACTAAAACCCGGAATTAATTTATTTTTATGACTTTTACATTCTTTATTGTATTTAAATTGAATTACATACTTGAACACGAGAACACCATTCACCTTCTAAGTTCTTAAGAACCTCCAGTTTTGCAGTATTTGGATATGTTCTACAGGTTGGGTATAAGACTGCGTCGATGGTGCTAAACTTGCGGATTTGTTTTAAACGCTCCTTAAAATCGTTGTTGTATTAACCAGAGTGGTGTCAAAGCCACCCAATGCTCGCCTGTTTATACATTTATCGTTTTTCGTTTTTAAAAGACTAGTCTAATAATATATTTTTATAAAGCATTGCAGTGAAGTCTGATCCAAATAATTTTAAAGCAATATATGTATTTGTATATTGTAATCAGTAAAAAATAGTGTGGTAGATAAAACATTAGAAAGGAAATAACTTGCACCAAAAACTTTATCATTTTAACGCTCATGCTGACGCTCACGCTCACGCCGGGAGTATCGCTATAGCTCTCTGTTCTTTTAACAGGCGAGCTAAAAATGAACTACTAATTAGAACACTGGGTGTGGTATTGTGTTCTATGTACTCTCTGGTTGTTTTTGTTTACTGATGAATCAAAGTTTCATATTGACTTCCCTCCCATCTTTCTGCTTGGAGAGGTAGGTCATGTGCATTATGCATCACGTAATGAGTTGTTTTTGAGACGAAGTGCTATTTTCATCATTCTGAGGTTGGAATTGTCTGTTGTGTTTGTATATCATGCAGGTGCTGTCACATTTGTATTTCAGTATAAATGGCTGCTGCCTGTGTACACTTTGCATTCCACTTTGTACTTCATTCTTCCTCCTCCACCTCTCTCCATCGATCATTATTTATGTTGTTGCTCTAATTTCTTACAGCTCGTAACTGCTGCCATTCCTCACTCTTATTTCTGAAAAGTTTTTTTTTTTTAATTCTTGCTGCTGTTCTCTTCATTATTTATTTCACTGCATACCCACTCATATTTTTGGCATTCTACTCAGACATCTCTTGTTTTATCTAGGTCCACCTTTTGAGACAGACACTTTCAGTTGCACACCCGGGCCTAGAGGTGAAGTCTGTGGATGGTTTCCAAGGCAGAGAAAAAGAGGCTGTGGTTTTGTCTCTTGTCCGGTCTAACCGTAAAGGTGTGTGAGATTTCTGTCGCATTGGTCACTGTTATCTCTTGTGGAAAAATGTCTTTCTTTTATTTTCCTGTGATGAACTTTCTGGTAATTAATGTTTGTCTTTTTGTACAGAAGTCTGAGCTAATGAAGGACCAAACGAAAGAAAGCAACAGCGTTAGACTTATGGAGGATAAAATGGAAATGTGGTGACAAAATTGCATGGCTACAACGCAAGTGAATCGTTGAGTGGCAGGAATGAAAGAGGGAGAATGAAAAATGAATGGGGGTGAGCAAGAGTAGAGGATATCGGACTTAGGTATTTGAGAGTCTGAGGTGACGACGACCTGCACTCATGAAACATTGGAGGGAAGAGCAAGAGACGACAGACTCGGGGAATCGGTTCCACAGAGAGAATACAGAGATGAAGAAATGAAGTTGAACATCCAGTTTAGACTTTTGGAGAGAAATACAAATGAGTACTTGAGTGGCAGGTATGAAAGGGAAGGAATGAATACATGAATTGGGAGATGGGGTGGAGTGTGGGGTGATTTTCGGTGATTTGAAGGGGGGGGGTCTTTTTATTTATTTGTTTTCTTTACAGGAGCGAGTCTCATGGAACAACAAGGTAGAACTGACAGTGGGACAAGCATCGAGGGAATGAACGAGCAGGAAAAGTGGAGTGTGAGGAGGTCAGGAAACGCTGAAACGAGCAAGTAAAAGGTGTAGTTTAGGAATTAATAATGGGGGTAATAAAGATCATCAGTCAAGACAGTGGATAAGCTGAGGTGGCAGTGCACTGTCCACCTGAAGCCCTAAAGGGAAGAGTGGGGAAGAATGGCATCTGGAAGGCAGTTCCATCGACAGGATAAGCAAGAAACAAAGGTGCTGAGGTGGGCAGGTTTTTTTTTTGGAAATTTAACCAGGAGGGGGTTACTGGAATAATTTGTGATTCCTGGAGTTTCCGCAGAGGGTCGGAGGACTGAGAGAGCAGAGGGAGAAATATTGTTGAACAGGAGCTAAAAAAAACACAAAAACAGACACCTGCCTGTGATGTGAAAGCAATACATCATCTGTACATACTTTGTTTCTTGATATTGTGTGAAAAACGGATGTGATGTCTACAGTTTCTGGAAAACTGTAAGTGATTCCCATGAGTAGGCCACTTGCTACACAGCACTGATTATGGAGCAATAATCAGGTGAAAGAAGTTATTTGTGAGTGAATTCCATGCAACATACAGTTGAGTGTGAGACGAAACCAAAGCGGCTCTTGCACAAAACCCGAAAGGTGGCTTGAATTGCCTGGGATTGAAATCGACTCCATTGCCTCATTGTCTGCCCGGCTTCAGTGAAAGCGAGTAAGTCTGCATCTTTGGCATCTCTCTTAGAGAGAGATGTTTTTTCAGCAAAACAAATTTGCCTTAAAATGTAAGACATCAATGAGGTCTGCATTGTGAGAGATGCCACCAAAACATGAATGAATAAAAAAATGACCGTTTTTACAGCCATTTTTCCCTGCTGTGCAAGGGTTTGGCTTTTTCTTGAGGCAATATTTTATGGCCGGATGCCCTTCCTGACGCCAACTCTGGTCGCCTCTTACGACACACAGAGATATGGTACACCTATTCTAACCAGGACATACACCAGGACCAGTACACTGGCACTCATTTCGCCGACCTCGGAAGGATGACAGGCTGAGTCAACCCCTGGTGTTAATTCAGCAGCCAACGGGGCTTGAACTCAGGACCCTGGGATCCCAAGCCGCCACCCTAACCACTAAGCCAACACCAGGCTTCACCAAAACATGAATGGTGCAAAGCAAATAATTCAGTTCCATAACCCCACATCATTAGTGTCATTGAAACTCGATTGATCAATCACAAAAAAAGACGAATTGGTTAGATATGAGAGAGCCTCAACCAAATTGAATTCTCCAATCCTTTTGAGAGATCTTTGCTTCAATTTAGCAAAAATTGGAAGCCCCAAAAGAGGAAGTGTGATAAAGACCTGCTAAACTCTGCTTTGCCTTCTCACAACAGCCCGATTCTGTTTAATTGAGCGCTTAGCTCGGTGATCGCCTGTTATAGGTCATTGCATTGGTTTGTCATATGCTTATTTGTTATTTGTGTCAGTGGAAAACAATATTACCATAATTATTCAATTCTATCATTTTTACTGCTGGATTATGCATTCATTAATTTTAACCTTGAGATTTGGGACATTAAGAAATTGCCATCATATCTCCCTGTTGCAGCCGTTGCTGTTCAAAGTTATTCTCTGTATAACTGTTTCGATGTCCGAGGGGTGTGTTTGGTTTTTCAACATTTGTGGGACAGAGTTAGGCCTTATGGAAATTAAATCGTTTTACTCACTACTTTTATAATGAACAATATTTTTTGTACAATAATTTGACAGATCCAATTGAACTACTTAATTTCATCCGAGTTAGTTCAGTCGAATAGCTCGTGCTTTCGGTCTCTGAAGAGAATTTGCAAATTTAGATTTGGTGCATTTAAAAAAAAGAAATTTATTTGTGCTTTCCACCTCCTGACCCCTAAAACAGTACACAGGGGTATTTTAGAGCTTGTTTCTTACTTGCTGATGATTTCTGTGTCCAAAGGTGTGTTCACACAGAAGGATTAGTCCGGATTCGCTGCCATCACCTCACCCAGAACAGTAGTAATCTGCCTCGATCAATTAGTCCACAACAGTCATCGCACGATCCAACACAATGCCTTCTCATGACACCAACTAATTCATGCCTTGTTGTCTGGCCTGTATAAAAAAATATGCTTGTGAACACCAAAATTGTATGATGTATAAAAATTATTGGGAATTCATATGACCAAGTTGATTATCTGTGTGAGCACAGCTTAATAGTAAAGCTTTTATATCTGGCAAAGACAACTGCCTCCTCAGACAGAGTTGTTAATTTTTTTGGAGAGATGTTGTCATGTCATTTTGCTTATTTTTTGACTTGGAACTCTTTGTGTTGTGTTACTTGGCAGGTGAGGTGGGATTCTTAAATGATGATCGACGCATCAACGTTGCAGTGACTCGGGCTCGTCGGCACCTTGCAGTGGTTTGTGATGCAGACACAGTGGGCAGTCATCCCTTCCTGCAGTCTCTCTTGGATCAAATTGAGGCACAAGGCGAGACGCGCACAGCGTTCGAGTACCTTGATATTGTGGAAGAAGTCTCATTCCGACCAAACCATGACCAGAGTGTTTCAATGAATAAAAACGACCGTGCCAGTGCAAGTATGCATACCAAGACAGCTGTACAGGTTGGCCACATTAAGAGCGCAAGAGATGCGAATACATTTCGAGAGAAGGATGAAGTTAAAGGAGAAGAATTACAGCAGTTACGTTGTAAGCTTGAAGGTTTTGTGGTGGACAAATTAAAACAGCGGCTTGAATTTGCAGCTTCCCTGGAATCATCAGGACGACTTTGGGTGCACCGCTTTGCAGAAGAGCTTGGTTTGGGTCATGGCAGTGTTGGTGATGGGAATAAGCGGTTTATAGCCGTCTGGAAGCTGGGGGAATCTTCAAAAAGTGACGAGACTACTACGAAAGAGGAAACTCCACAAAGTGTCAACAATGAAGCTGCTCAAGAAAAACAAAGCGACTCCACTGAAGATGTCACATGTAAACTGGTGACAAAAGCTGTCAGAGATACAACTGAGAAAGCAGAAGGGGTCCAAGTAGACCTGAAAGCTTTGCATATGGAACGTGTGAAGAGGGATAAGGCTCGAACACAGGAAGATAAGGAGAAAAATAGAATGGGGGCACGCAGAAAGAAATCTGGAAAAAATATCGCAAAAGGTAATGTCTATTTCCTTCACTTTTACTCGTACTAGAATGTAAAGCCCGGCGTTTTGACAGGAATATCAAGCTTTGCATAATTGCTTTTAAAACAAGGACAAATGTGTCCAAGAGCCGCGTCCTAAAGGCAATAACAACAACAGCTTCCGATATTTCGTCACATGCCTTGATGGAGCCAATAGCGAGACCCGTCATGGAGGCTCCTGTTCATGACGAGAAAATCGTGTATTTACGAAATTACAACACATTAAATGGAATAATCTTTAAATAGTAACGTGAACTTTTCGAAACTTTAAAGCAAATGTCCGAATATATTTAAAAGTTGATGATAGACGCTCTCAAAAGGCATCCTCAATACGAGGATGTGTACAGGTGTTTAGTATTTAAGGAGATCCGGATCCTGTCTATAAAAGAGCCGAGTCCTAAAGGTTTTGTCTTCACCAGAAGAAGAAGAACAACAACAACAACAACAACAATGCGGAGCTCTCTTTGTCGCCAGCGTTCCCTACGCGAGACGTGGCTAAAAATGGTGGTTGTTAATGGGAAAAATAAAATTAGACGGCGTTTCAATACCAGCCGAGTTATACACTCCGGGAGCGAGGAGGGGGAAAGTGTTAATAGCATATTCATCAGTCTTTTTAGATGTTGAATTCAGAATAATATACAACACACGAAGAGGAAAATCAAAATAAACAAAAAAAGTATTGCCCTCCCTCCGCCCCACCTCCTCTCTTCCTTCTTTTGATCAAACTGTCTGGGGTACATATTAGGCACGGATCATGCCAGGAAACAAACTCTTCCTGCGTGTATGTGTAGCACGTTATATGCTGCAGTACATATATGTGTGTATGCATGTACTGCTATGCTGCGTGCGTATGTGCACGCTGCGCTGCTGATTGTGTCGGTTTTCAGACGCAGGAATGGATGGACCCATGCAGGCACACCGAGACTTCGCTCCTTTTATATATTAGATTGCATTTCCCTATTGACTTGTTCTTTTGGAGAAGTCTACATGGCTTCAGTTGGGTGTGAGGGAGGGGAGGGGGCAGTGGAGGGGGTAGGGAAGTGGTGTTAAGTTTAATGTGATGTGGATGGAGCGTACAAGGATAGACACCATATGCAAAGAAACTTCGATACAGGAGATCGCAATTTAGCCCATTGTGTCCGTATCATACCCATACCAGATTTTAATGTATTTATTTACTCAGTTTCTATTTACTATCCCCATTCTTTGTTTTAACTTAAAAGCTAATGCAATGTTTCCATCCGTTTTGCAAATAATATGTTCACAGATTTGATGGTTGGTTTTATCACCCCTAAAAGAACAGGATGCCCATTGATGCAACCAACACCTTGCGTGCAAAACACCAGGATAACACGATGGTTTGACCAGGATTCGAACTCTGACTAGAAATCTCAGAACCGAGTACACAACCACTCTGATCAATCATGTCAGCCCTGCTTGAGTGATTAATATTTCTTATGATGGGGAAAATGTGACATGAAAATGAAGACCAAACATGTATCTGACAATGATGAGAGGTAGATACATACACAAGTTGTTTCTTCCATTGACAACATGGAAAATTGAAAGCAAAACCAAGAATAGGACAAAGGAAGTTTTCATCCAAAAAAGAATGTAAAAGAGGAATGAAAATGAGAAAAGGATGAGAGATAAAGTGTAAATTTACAAGCTTCTTACTTTGCATCCACACTGCTAATCTCCACTCATTTGTTCCTCTTTTCTCCAGCTTGTGGAATCAACTTCCACATTCTGTTCAATCTGATTCTTCTCTCCAGGTTTTCAAGACAGCTGTTCACCACCATCTCTGATCATCCCCCGTCCAAAACCGTACTCTTTTTATACCCTGTTAACTCTCCCAAACCCACCTCTCTCTCTCTCTGTCCCTCTCTCTCTGTCCCTCTCTCTCTGTCCCTCTGTCTCTCTGTCTCTCTGTCTCTGTCTCTTTCTGTCTGTCTGTCTCTCTCTCTCTCTCTCTGTCTCTGTCTCTGTCTCTGTCTGTGTCTGTGTCTCTCTCTGTCTATCTCTCTCTGTCTATCTCTCTCTGTCTGTGTCTCTCTCTCTGTCTATCTCTCTCTGTCTATCTCTCTCTGTCTATCTCTCTCTGTCTATCTCTCTCTCTCTGTCTCTGTCTCTGTCTCTGTCTCTCTCTGTCTCTGTCTCTGTCTCTCTCCTCGAACGTTCCTGTTTTCCTTCCTGAGAGTTTGCTTCTGGATCCATCTTGTTCTCCCCAGTCCTCATTCTTCATCACGTCCCTTGTACTCGGTCTCTTTCTATTTTTCCTCCAATCCAGCTGTTGTTTGTTTTCCCCCTCTCCTGCTCTTCATTTCATTCTGTTGCATACTCATCTGTTCTATTTCCTAGCTCTTCCAAGAGCCTTGCCTCTGTCGATTAAAAAAAAAATGGTCAGGTAGAATAATATGCTTTTTCCAACCTGAGGGGAGGGAGGGGATAAATTCTTAATTTCCTAGAGTTTGGGGACAATAAAAACCCAATGATGTATCTCAAAAACAGTAGTCTATTGTGCGCTGTACCCTGGCTAAATACCCTTGGGAGAGATTAAGTGTGATATGCACATTGGTTACAAAAGTGGAGCTGAAACATTCCTTCACTTTTCTGAAATTGGTGGCAGGGGTTAGGGGGGTAGTCGCAGGTGGTGTTGCTATCGAGAGTTATTGTGACGAAAATGAGGTGAAGAAGGAGTTATTAATTTTGTGTACAGGTGATCAGTGTGTGCAGAGCACAAAGAGAGCAATTGCATTGCTGACCAATGTATGAACCTATTCCTTGGGTTTTCAGATATTCTGTCTAGACACAGCCTCAACGTGCTTGTTCCTCCAGGTGAAGGAAAACGTGCTTCAAATGATTTCCAAGCCCATGTTCTGGCCAAATTTTCTGCTCAGAGCACACACCAGCTAGTTCTCTCATTTAAGCCTGTGTGAATGCTTCAGTTCAAAGTTTGAACACACCAGGTCAATTCGTGGAGAATGATGCATTCCACCTAAAATCTCATTCCTGCACATTGATTTTGAGTGTCAAAAAAAATAAAAAAAAACCCTGAGCAAACAAGCACCCAACCATATCACAGAAGGTGATCGTATTTTGAAGGCAGAAGGTAACGGTAATTGGACGAATTGAACCGGTCCACTATACACCGATTTCATGCTCGGCTTTGTTCGCACTGAAGCGAAGCCACTGCAACAAGCACGTTTTCAGTAGTGTGGCTCGGCGAATAAAGGCACATTAATCCTTTTCAATGTAACGCCTTCATTTTTTGTAAGTTTAGAGGGCAATGCATTATTTCATGCAGAAAATGTATCCATACGTTGGAAAAGGAAACTGTATCCATTTGCCGTCTCATTGTTGAGATGCATCAGTGACATATCGGCTGATTAACAATCTCTGAAACAGTTGAATTCAAATCTCCAGTCTCCAAATTCTGTTACAGTTGTCTTATTCTGTTCCTATCCCTGATCACTGCTATAAATACTGAAGGTTGTGCTTGCTAAAAGCAAAACAGAAGCTCGACCTTGCTTCCAGGAAGCGAATTTTTAGCAACCAAACCTTGCTGCAAACTAAATACAGACAGTAACTTCCTTACACTCTCAGAATGTATTTTGACTTCACAGGCTGCCAGGTTGATTTGGTGGGGGATGAAGACCTGGATTCTGTTGTCGAAGCGTTTGTGCAATTGGATCGCACTTGTGCATTTCCCCAATGCAAGGCAAACGTGTCTTTGGTTGGCCATCGATGCCAGCATTGTCACTGCACCCACTGCCTCAAGCACCGCATCCCTGAGGTATGTGCTGCCCACCAACCCTCAATTGAGCTCATTTAATATGCAAGTTATGTACACTTCTGGTTTTGCTCATGTGGTCGGAGGCCAAAGTAATAATTTATTTAATTTATCGTTTTCTTTCATTTATTGTTGTTAATTTAATTTATCACCCGTAAACATGATTGAAAGTTTCCGGATGATGCAGCTCCACAGAGCATGACAATACGCTGATTACAAAACGCGCACGCACACATTGACGCATTGATTGACGGATGTGGATACGTTGAGACTTGTTAGGTCTTCGTTCCACCTGCTGAGACCCACCGACATGTGGAGATAGCGACCAACACACACACACACACACACACACACACACACACACACACACACACACACACACACACACACACACACACACACACACACACACACACACACACACACACACACACACACACACACACACACACACACACTTTGGTGCATTTTTGTGCAACCGTTTATTTTTCAATGTTTGCATTGTTAGCCATGTTGCTATAATATCCTGCTCCAATTGAAATTGTGACTTGCATAATGTATGCTATGTTGATTTGTGCTCAACGGGCCGTCAACCCGGCTTGTGCTATGTTGACTTACACCCAACAAGTCGTCAGGCCGGCTTGGGGCTTGTATTTTGGGTGTTGTTAGTCCATGGTCTCGCATGCAGCCTCATGGTTTGGACAAACTAAATTGTGCCGAATGCAATTCCAACTGGGAATGAAAACCACTTTTCTCGTTTGTCGAGTAACTGAGCATGACATTTTGATTGCACAATATCTTCTCCAATATGAGCTGTTATGAGTCATTACTCGGGAATAGTACCCAGGGAATAGGGTACTGCAATTGGGTCTGTCTGTCATTTGTGTCTGCCTGTCTTTCTGTGTTTGTTTGTTTGTCTGCACAGAACTTGAATACGGTTTTTCTCTGCAACCGCTTGTCGGATTGACACAATTTTCACCATAGGAGCATCTACTCATGTAGAATGTTTTAATAATTATGACATCATAGGTCACGTGATGTGGCAGCCATGTTGGAAAAAAATGAAAAACTTTGGACCTCTATCTCCGAAACTGCACCATGGGAAAAAAAAACAACTTTGGCACATGATGAGTACTCATGGGGAGGGAATAAGTGTGATT
>NC_140966.1:13580832-13600832 GCF_056783735.1 Eptatretus burgeri
CGATGTCGTCGTATGGAGGATTATCCAGTCAGACAGAGCTGCTTCAAGGCATGTACACCAGACCCAGGATTCTGCTTCAAGGAACACCAGCTTCCAAGGAAAGAGCCAAAGAAATAACATCGTCATGGGCAACGCGTCGCTGAGGTGCATGGAGGAATTCCCAGACCCGAGATTTTCTCAAAACCTCTTTCACCATGTGAAAGAGCCCTCCGTCCAACAATAGCAGCCATAAATTTAGTCACAGGAATATGGATGGATTTGGTAATGCGCAAATCCATAATACCTGCTAACATTTCTCTAAGCTTCTTGCCGGAATGTGAGAAATCACTGAAGTCGACTGAATTATTGCACTGACAAATTAAAGTTGGAAGCAATGGAAATGTATTGATATGAGTGGGGAATGTTAGTCATGTTTCGCCGTCACATCATCAGTCACAACGACTGATGTCACATGGTGCTGAAGGACATGAAAGGTACACATAAATTACCAATTGTTAAATAACACCGACTTGGCTCAGCTTCCGTTCCCTTCAAAGGAAACGCTTCAAATCCTATTTTTGGCTTCCAGGAATAAAGGTCTCGGTGACTTGCCATACGTTTTGCATAAACTGTGAGAGCATTGTTTTTTTCATGATTGTCAGTAATGTTGTAGTTGTTGGGAGAAAAAAAAGTGGCATCTGTATTAGTTTCTTTACTTTGGGGGGAGGGGGGGGTAAGGTGTGGGGCATGGTGGAATATGAACTTATGCACACATTATATTGGAAGTTTTGCAATGCATTGGATGTTTTTAGGGGTTTTTTTGGCAAGGCCCGACACACAATTGATAAATACTTTATCAGCATAAAGGAGTGGCAAGCAATATATTATTACATTTGTGGGTGTGGGAGGGTGGGTCAGTATTAGAATTGAGGTATAGACCCCTCTCATTTGTGTTTGTATAGTCTTCAGACTTTTGGACCGCGTATTAGGGATAGTAATAAGGTGGTCCTTTTTGTTTGCGTGCCACTGGGAGACTGCTTTAACATTTTGTGTCTGGAAAGGTGAAGGTGTCTTATCCCTTCATTCTCCCTTGTCGAACGGGGCAGTGTCTGGGTGAGAGAGAAACACTGCTGACATTTCACCGTCTATGCCGTGGCATGCCTGAACAACCCCTTCTCATCACACCCAGAGGAATAACCTCCAACCCTCCACCATGGCCACCTCTAATTAGATAGCAAGCTAGGCGATGCGTGATTGGCCGCACTGCTCAGGGGCCACGCCACCGATTGGTTTGGGGTCATCACCGCTGATTGGGTTGTGAAGCTGTCGCTATGTACAGGGTGGTTTGTGGCCAGAGGAGCACTGATGTGAACTCCTTTAGGGCAGAGGAAATCATTGGAGGTGTGGTCTCGTTTTGCTGGACAGTCCTCATTGGTGTTGGCAGCTGAACAGGGCTGGTGACCAGTCCTATCCTGATGAGCTGCTGTTGCTGCTGCTGCTGTCAACCTGGGACTTTATTGCCTGCATGCTCCTTTTGCTCTTGCCCCAGTTTTTGTTTGGATGCTTGTTGTGCGTGGCACCTTAGTCGGTCGAGTTTCCTTCTCTGTAAAGTACCATGCTTATTTATTGTCTTCGTGTCAGGATTTCCGTTTATTGTTCTGTCTTCTACTTTCTTAACCTGTAGAACAGTAAGACCCCATAGACCCCAGCACAGCCCAAGAGACCCTTAAGACCCTTTACAACCCTCGACCCTATACACCCCATTAGACCCTTTAGAACCATTAAGAACATTAAGACCCCTCAGACCCCACAAACCCAGAGATGCCAACTTTTGGAAATCAGAATTAGGGAGGATTTTCAACCGACACCAAATAATGTGCGCGAAGCGCACATCTCGAGCGCGGAGCGCTCGACCCTTGCGGCGGGGTCCAGGGCCCTAAGGCGGGCCCTGGAAGCTCTGGGGTTCTAGACGCTCTCTAGTGCCCTCTGAGCCCTATTTTGGAGCATTTAACATGTTAAGAATTCCCACTTTTTGAACAAAAAAAGGGGAAAATTGTGCACTTTTTAATGTTACATGTATGTTAATATTAGTAAGTTAGGGGACAATCAAAGATTAACAAAAAGCACAAAAGAAGCAATATTTTTCTTACCTTACTGGCTGGTACTACTGCTGCTTGCTTTTTCCATGGCAGCTTTGCTGAGTGACAGCTGTGTGGCTCTTTTAGCCCTTCTGATTATGTCTTTGCTGTATTCTCTCTGGTAGCAAGGGGTGTTATGAGCTAGTTTTTCAATTAAGAGAGCTTCCAGGGTTTTGACACTCAAATTGGGACGAAATTCAGTATGATTCTTCCGTACAAGACTGAGTGCCCGCTCACATGATGCGTTCGAATGAGGAATGACCAAGATTCCCTTCATCACTTTGCTCAAATTAGGATACTTCTTGGCACCAGTGCAGGGATCTGTGAGCTGTGAAATCCGATGCCACTGCTCATCCACTCTCACTGTCTCAGTAGCAATTGTAGCTATGGAGGCGTCTGCCTGGTAGTGAGCGAATTCACTCTCAAGACTGTCTATGTCACTATCACCGCCACTGAACAGACAGGGGAATTTCTTGATGAAAAACTCCACACAGTCAAACCCCACTTCTTGGTGTAGCTTAACATCCAGCACCTGAGCATGCTTGGCTAATTCATCATCTAGCGGCCAGGTTTTGAAGATGTAATTGCAGGCTTTCACATAATATGAGCGAACTGCACTGAAGAAACCTTGGATGTCTGACTCACTCAGAGTGAAGGTGGATTTCTTGAGACTCCTTTGTTCCCTTATATACAGTTTGGCATCGTTCCCAATCATGAGGTCCTCATCATTCTTCTGATGATTTCTGTCAGAGAAGGGTACATTTACCAGAGCAACCGATGACACCGATGGTTTCAAAAACCGTACGAAGATATCTTTCAGAAGACCATTCAATTCTCCGTGCAGGAGATGAATACAGGGTTCGTCTCTTTGGAGCAGAAGATTCCCCTTCTCAAAAAGCTTGTTAGCATATCGAAGGAAGAAACAATAGAGTTTTGTTTGTGGAGACAAGAACATCCTGTTGACACGTTTTTCTCTAGATTCCTGCACAGTGTTTGAGGAAGATGCGCTTTTAGTTGTAGAACTCGTAGTACACTTAGCCGCAGGGCGATCACACTTGCGTTTACTGCCAGCAGAAGAGGTCAGACTCGTAGTACCAGATCCAATTTTACGTTTGAGGAGAGAGCTTGAGGTAGGTGCAGCCAAGGAAGAAGACCTCTGATTCGAAGGTTTTGCTGAGCTTCTATCAAGTGATTTGGCAAAAGCAGAACTTAACTTGGGTCCTTCTTTGCCTGTAGATGGGACTATCACAGTCTTTCTCGACTCTGAAGGAATCTGCTTTGTAGATGAACGTGATGAAGGGCCGGTGATGCTCCCTGCTCTCAGCATTGGTTTTGGTGCTGTCCCTGCTGTCTTCTTCGCAGCAGATACTGCAGTGGTAGTGGTGAATGCTGCTCCACGAGTGCTTGATCCTGCAGTGCCAGTACTGGCAGTAGATACAGTGCCGTCCTTCTTGCTCGTTGTTAGAGTCTTGGCTACAGTTGGTTGCATTTTTCTTCGTACTTCTTCTTTGAAGAAGAGGCGAAGTGGCTCCCACTGTTCAATCAGCCTGTCTAGGCACTGACCAAGGGACAGCCACCTTGTTGCGACATGCTTCAGAATCTTGTGTGTCGGGGCATCACAGAGTTCTTGCAGTGCTTTCACTCCTTTGACGCGTTTACTACTTTTGTCCAAGTAGTAGTAAATATCGATGAGAAAGTCATCTAATTCAATGGGTAAGGCCTGAGCCGCCTTCTTGGCCGTATTGTGCATCATATGGCAAGGGCATCCCATGATGTAGCACTCTGGATTTTGTTTGTGGATATAAGCAGCGACTCCTTTGTGCTTGCCCACCATGACAGAGGCATTATCAGCACAAAAGGAAACACAATTTCCCCACGGAATTTTCCTGTCACTGAACTCATGATCAAGCAGTTTGAAAATGTTTTCTCCAGTGGAATCTTGTTTGCACGCAGGCAAACTTAGCAAACCTTGCTTCACAATCCCAGCACTGTTGTCATAGTACGAAATCAGGACAGGATATAGCTGGGCCTCACCACTGTCATTGCTACCGTCTGTAGCTAGGCTAAATGGAGCTAGTCTAGCAATATCGGCAATAGATGAAGCAGTAACATTTGACAACTCACCAATTACACTGGTCAACAACAAATTTGTTGTCTGCATTTTTTAAGCTGATTTAGGACGAATCTGATGCGCTGAATCCAAAACTCATATTAGTTTTGTTCAATCAGGTCAAGTTTTTGAGATATGGCCACATGTCGTTTTTTACATTTTTGTTCACATGTACGCATGTGTGGAGCATTTTAGAAGAAGTTGGTGGGGGTAAAATGTCATGTCAAATAATTGTTTTGATTGGAAATAATTATTTTAATGACAAGAAGTATTCAGGTACGATAGTTCTGGGTGATTATGTCGAAAAGGGATCAGTTTGAAGTCATAAAACCTCAAAATCTTCCAAAAATTGGTGAGGCAAAGCATAAAGTTCGTGGATCAAAACTAAAGTTAATGGGGCAGATTTTGTAATAATGTGATACAAAAAAGTTGTATTTCTTGAAATAACGAACTCTGAAGAATGTACAATACCTACATGCGCCAATTTATGACATGCGCTTCTGCTCAAGCTTGGAGTGCCACAGTACGAACCCAAAGATTGGAGACTGTTCATTGACAGCAGCAAGCGATCACTGAAATGTGTTCTGCTACACAACGGCAACCAGTTTGCCTCTGTACCCATCGCTCACTCGACTACACTGAAGGAGAAGTATGAAGCGGTGAAGTACGTGCTGGAGAAAATTGGTTATGATCAGCATAAGTGGTTTATTTGTGTTGACCTGAAGATGGTGAACTTTTTGTTGGGACAACAGTCTGGCTTCACCAAGTACCCATGTTTTCTGTGCATGTGGGATAGTAGGGACCGTGCTCAGCATTACACGAAGAAGGACTGGCCTGTGCGGGAGGAATTGGTGCCATGCAAAGAAAGGAACGTCATCAACGACCCTCTGGTGGACAGAGACAGAATACTCTTCCCACCGCTGCACATCAAGCTCGGCTTAATCAAGCAGTTCACCAAGGCTCTGGACAAAGATGGTGACTGCTTCACTTACTTGTGCCAGGCTTTTCCAGGATTGACCATGGAGAAGTTGAAAGTTGGCATCTTTGATGGTTCTCAGATCCGTCAGCTCATCAGAGATCCAGAGTTCAAAAACTCAATGAACGAAGTGGAACTGGAAGCGTGGAAGACATTTGTTTTGGTAGTGAAGAACTTTCTTGGCAACAATAAGGCCAGAAACTACGCAGAACTTGTCAACAACATGCTGACTGCTTTCAGAAACCTGGGCTGCAACATGAGCATCAAGATGCACTACCTATTTTCACATATGAACCGGTTTCCTGAGAACCTGGGTTCAATGAGTGACGAGCAGGGGGAGAGATTCCATCAGGACATGAAGGAGATGGAGACCAGGTATCAGGGTCGCTGGGACGCAGTCATGATGGCTGACTACTGTTGGAATCTGAAGAGAGACCTCCCTGCCGCTGAACATTCCAGGAGTTCGAAGAAACGGAAGTTCAAGCCCTGAAGTTTGAACAGTGGTGACGCAACATGCAATTTACTTGTACTTACCTTTATCAATGCCCACCATTCAGATGACAGTAATCGATGTTTCTATCATGTAATCAATAAATGTTGTTGGCAAAACATTTTTTTTCTTTAAAACATGTTTAGGATGATATGTGTTGACAAAAATCAGCTGATAATGCCACAAAAATGTAATTGATTTTGTCACAAGATCTGATTTTTTCAAATCAACTTAGCACAAAAACCTGACCTGATGGAGAGAAATGGATGCCATTTCCTGATTCAGCAGTGCCAGAATACCCTAATTCACTTGTAGAAATCTAGACAACATTCAGAAAGTAAAAAATTGTTGACCAGTGTTCTTTTTTTCTTCTTTGTTCTTGTTCTTTTTTCTTTTTTCTTTTCTTTTTTTTTTCTTGCTTTTTGTTCTTGTTTTTTTTTTTTTTTTTTTTTTTTTTGTTCTTGCACATCTTGCACATCTTGCAAGTTTTTGTTCTTGCACATCCATACTTTGAAGCAACTTTTGAATCTGGAAACATCTTTTGAAATAGAGGTCCAGCATGATCTGAGACTGATATGGGCAAGTTATGTTCCACAATAAATCCACTAAAGAGAAGTTCCGCTCGGGTAACATCCTCTTCCTCGCTTGTCCCTTGTTTGGTGAAATAATTCAGAAGTGTACCGGTACTCGTGCTCGAAGATCTCTCCTTTGCAATGTCTGTGTGCCGTTTGCTTCCAACGTGCTTCCGAATATCATCGCGACCTCCGTGCTCAACTGAAATATCAACGCTGCATACTGTACAATACGCATGATGAATTCCTCTTTCAGACTTTCGAATACACGGGTATTGGAGACTGTATTCGGTCTTGTACTTCTGAGACCATTTCTTGGTCTTCGTAAGCTTCTTTTCTGCCATTTCGTAATCAACATCGAGGGCTTGAAGCATCGGTAACTTCGAAGTCGATGTTCCACAGCTGCAGCGCGACTCGTAGAACTCTAGCGGCTGTTAAATTAAACACCGCACGGTGGTCCCGACCGCCGGGCTGGTACGGGGCCCAGCTGCATGCAGTGAGCGTATCGCATGCATATACACTGTGCATACATACCGCATGCACTGTATTGCACACATGCCGCATGCACTAAATCTCAGTGCATGATCGCATAAGTGAGATCCAGACCCAATGTTTCGCTGCTCCTCATTTGAATTTGCAATTTTTTACGTACAATTTGGAAGCAGCGAACGTTATGGAGTTACCACATGCTATACGTAGCAGACGATGCTTTTCATTCAATTCTCATACTAGTACATTCTGATTAGTGAACAGTGCAAAAATATCAAAATTTCGGGAGGATAAGGATAGTGATCGTAAGGGCGGGAGTTTGGGTGAATTTTCGGAAGCCTCCCGATGAAATCGGGAGGGTTGGCATTGCTGCAAACCACATTAGGCTACTAAGACCCTATAGACCCTGCTCGACCCTTTCAACCTGCAATTACTTTTGGAACATACCCTTTCGACCGATTGACCCTTTAGACCGATTGGCTCTTTAGACCGATTGACCCTTTAGACCTTTTTGACCCCTGAAGAACCTTTAGATGCCTTAAACTCCTGAAGATATTTACACCCTTCAGATCACTTAGCCCCCTTGATCCTGAGACCCATTACATCCATTAAACACCTTTCGACCTTTCATACTATTGGAAAATACTCTTTATATCTTTAGACCTGCTAAGACCCCTTTAGACCTTTACACCCCTTAGAGCAGTGGTTCCCAAACTTTTTTGTCCATGACCCAAAATTTGAAATCACATTTGCCTCGCAACCCAAATGATACTAGTACCTAGTGTACCTATGATAAAAAATTGTCAGAGAAAATGCTTTTGACATGAAACCCCCCTAAAAAACGGAGATTTTGAGGGGGGGTTCAAGTTTGGGTCACGATCCTGGGTTTAGGAACCCCTGCTTGGAGCTTTGACCCTTGAAACCTGTTGGACCCCTTTGGATGCACACCCCACAAACAGCGATAAAATATAGAGACTATACATTTTTCAGCAAGTAATACACAATCTCCAGCCACCCGAAGAGACCCCTAATACCTCAGCAACGTTGAACCCAGCAGCAGCTTGGGTTGCATCACCTTTTAGCATTTTTGCACCCATTACTTACATAATTTCCATTTGGGAACATAGGCTACTATCATTGAGAATTGGTGGGTACTTAGGTTGAACAGAAATTGCATATTTGGTCACTGAATTGGTTTACGTTCACCAATCAAAACCTCGGAGCATGTTGTTTTTGACATCAAAAACTAAAAGGGTTATTGGTCAATGCCACATAAAATCGTCACTTTTCATCCGATCGACTTAAAATTTGAACACAGTTTGCATATTGGGTCACTGAAGTCTATTGGTTGAGGCCAAAATGTCAAAGCTCAATGTCGCATAAAATCATCAATTTTCATCGTATTAACTTGAAATTTGAACAGGATTTGCATTTTGGGTCACAGGCCTGGTTCACCAAAAATCAGAACGATTGATTTATCCTTTTTGACATGTCCTCAGTTTCCATGACAACAATTTCACCCCATTATAATCAATTGGGCCTTTTGTTAATTTATTATTGCTAAACCTTACTGTTGTTTCAAGATATCAAATTGAAACTTACCCAGATTATTTGTACGTATGTCGAGTACAAAAATAAATATGTGAGGAAAATGTGGTTAAAATTAGTCAAAGGTACCAGTGCCATCCAAAACATGTAAAATACCTATTAGGCAGCAATTCGAAAATGTATCGACCAAATTTGTCATGCACAACTTTCCATCATGTAAAATAGGACAAATCTTCAAAATTACCAAATTGCTGTTTCCATGGCAACTTTTGTTCATTTTGATTCTACAAGTATTGTGCTATGCACGGTATCTTTCTTGTTTCTTTGTTTATTTGTTTTATTTCCATTGAATTTTTTGAACCATTTTCATAAATAAGGTTTCTTCTTTTTGCTTGTCGATTGGTGCATTTGTCATTGCATGACTGATGTATTTACACTTTTCGTTTGCACTCCTAAAATTGATCATACTCGTTGAAGTGCCTGTCTATGACTGGTAGTAAAAAAAAAAGCACTTAAGTACTGTTCTTCTCAAGTTTGATTTATTCATGGAAAATCAGGTTCGTAATGATCATTCCTCTTTCTCCCCGATAAACAGTGACAGCAATTTATGTATATCCAGCCATGGTGATTTCCATTAGGGAACAACAGGCTACTGTCAAGTATCAATATGACATCCTTTAGTTCTTCTTTTGTTTGCTTCGTTTCAAATTAAAAGTATTTTGTGTGCACATATACCTTTACAATTGGATTCTAGCTTAAGTTTCCCCAAAAAAGTGATGTACTCATTTTAATTTCTGAAATATGCAATCCTTGGAGTTTTAGCAACACACATACATACTTGCACGCATCCACCAAAGCTGCATTATCAAATGATGACTTATTGAATGACAGGACATCTTGTTTCGCTTTCACACAACATTTCACTTTCATCTTGTTTCGCTTTCCCAAACCCATCGCTTTCTGCACCCACCTAACCCAGTCGCACCCAGCTGTCCCTGGACTCTGTGTCCTTTTCTCCTGACAAGGTGGAGAGCTTGCTGTCAAACCTCGACTCAGATTCTGCAACCGGTCCAGACGGCATCAGCCCACGTGTCCTAAAAACTTGCTCCTCTGCTCTTGCTCACCCTCTCTCTGTTCTATTCACACTCTCATTTACTCAAGGTCATCTGCCATCTGCTTGGAAATCAGCAAACATTACTGCCCTGCATAAAAAGGTGCAAAAACATCCCTGCAACTACAGACCAATCAGCCTTCTCCCAATCATCAGCAAGGTTGTGGAATCCATCATCGCTTCCAACATTAAATCCTTCCTATTCTCCCAGTGGCTTGATTTCCAAGGTCTGAAGGTCCGCCAGCAACCACCTTCTGGTAAAACTGCCAAAATCAAGAATCACTGCTCACATTCACTCTTTCATTCCTCTTTTTCCCCACCTTTGGAACAAACTCCCACACACTCTTCAATCCCACTCTTCCCTCCAGGTCTTCAAAACAGCTGTTCACCACCATCTCTTATCTTCCCCCATCCAAAACCATGATCTTTTCTACCCCCACTAATCCACCTCCTTCAAATTCCCTGCTTTCCTTCCTGAAAGTCCCTGTAGTATAAGGACCTAACAGTCCCTGTAGGATCATTGGTATCTCCCACCAAACTTTCTTCCTATGGTAAGGAATCTCTTCCTACCTCTTTCTTACTGTAGCAATGAAAACTAATTGCACTCTTCAAACGAGATGGTAAGGAAATCCTTACCATATAGTTTAGCCCGTGTACCCCACCGGCACCCCATCCCTCTCCCATCAACAAATCTCATGTCTCTGTTCCCCACTGTTTTTTCCTTCCCTCTCCTGCCTCTCTTGTCTCCTGCTCCCCTTGTTGTGTGTTTCTGTGTGTTAGCTCTCATACGAGCCTAGACAGTGTATACAAAAAAAAACCCCATAATGAAATCAAATTATTCTTTTAACATGAGAAATCCCCAGAGATGGCATTTTGAGCTCACATTACAATTCTAATTTTCACTAAAGAGAAATATAATCTATGGTTGCAAAGTAGCAAATCGGATTGGCATTTGCTTTGATCCTCAAAGGGCAGGCCTTAAGGCTACAACATGCTTGTGAAGCCTCTTGCCTCTGCACAAAGGCGATTTAAACATGCAAAAGGTCATAACTAATTTATTTGATCATCTGGCAACAAATTATGTTCTGGAAACACTGCCTTGGCATGGATTCCCTTACCTCTATCCTTAACTCGTCTGTGTCTCTTAGGTCCACGGCTGCGGTAACGAGGCGAAGGCACATGCACGGCGCACCACAATCCGTGGAGGTGTTTTGTATGCCCGGAGTGCTGTCCCAGACAAGCCGCCAAACCCCACAAAGAGAGCAGCTCTTGCTCGAAAGCTAGACAAGAAGATTGGAGAACTCACGAGCCAAAGGCAAGGCAAGAAATGAGCGAAACAATAATCTGAGGATTTTCACCAACATTGGAACTTGACGAAAGCCTTCAAGTAGTTTTCCATTTGTGTGCGTCACAAAAGTGCTGATGGTAAAGAAAATGCACTCTTAAACATTTGCTTGCAATATAGGAATACTACATGGAATAAACAGAAATGAGTGGCATGAAAACCAAACTGTTCCTGCAACACTTAACACCAGCTGGCAAATGGTGAACTCACTGGGACTATGCCTGTTGCTTTGTATACCTTTTGATGGAAAAGCAAAGAAGCATGTTTAAGGTTGGACAAACGGAATTATTGGAGCAGGAAAATCATTTTTTTGCACTTTATTTCGAGGGTTTTTAAATGATTAATTTGAGCAAAACGAATGTTGTTCAAACATGCATTGAAGAATCACCCCGTAACAAAGGCATAGGCAACAAAGGCAACAGAAACAAAGGCAAATGGTGGGTGGTGGTGGACTTTGTCATTTATTATTATTTTATTTTTTAAGCGATGGAAATCCTTACTGCGGCAATGGAAACGAATTTCATTATTGTGACTTGTGTATGAACTTGATGATAAAAGTAATGTCTGGAATACAGAGAGAACACACTTCAGGTTTTGGCGTTGTGTCAGTTCTGAACGCTCTGGGCAGAACCAATGCTTTTTCTGTTTCACTGCTCCCCAAGGTACAAATGATTGAAGAATAATGTGACACCTTGTCCACCCACGGCACTCGTTGCTTGCTTGGCCAAAGAATTCTGAGCCAAAATGAGACTCGTGTCATTGTGAGGATGGACAACGAGCAAGGTGAAGGTCATTACATTTGAACTGTTTTACCATCGCCATGGTCGCTGCCTTCCTTTAAAAAAAATTATTTCCCCTCAATTGGAACAGTCTTACAAATGATGCGCAGGAATTGCTGAGATAGCACAATGCGTTGTAGATGGATTTTCTATGTGATACTGAACAGGAAAAAAAATGCAGCCTTATAATAATCAGTGTGTGTGTGTGTGTGTGTGTGTGTGTGTGTGTGTGTGTGTGTGTGTGTGTGTGTGTGTGTGTGTGTGTGTGTGTTTTTCTGTGTATATGTATGTATATATATATATATATTAGATGTATATTCTCACGTGGCAACCTGGCAGATTTCAGGTGGTTTTCTTTCTGTGTGGTTTTGTTTAGGAAAAGGCACAATAAACAAGCATTCTGGCTTTGTTGGTGTTTTTTATTATTAAGATATTTTAGCATGCCACATCAAATAATGATTACACATCATATTAAGCTGATTCCATACATTTGGAAATATGGAAAAGTGATGTTGACGTCTCAAACACCTAACTCTTTGTTCATCCATGAGCATTTGGCACAACCAGCAGTGCTTTAGTTCGGTAAGCAGATACATTGCACATTTCCCATCATCGTATCGTTTGTAAATTCGTGTTCTCGTTGACTATTTTAAAGATTCACGGTGGGTGCATCAACCAGATGCTTGTTTACACCAAGCTATGACAACAGGTGCGTGGTCCACCATTGGTGAACCAATGCCTGAAGTTGCTGTTTGTAAACCCTCAGCTGCACAGTGATTGTTTAATTATTTTGCCTCCCTAGTCAATTTCTAGGATATGCTTTCTCATTCATTTCCATCCACAGTAGATTATGTTTGCAAAACTTGTAAAAATACAGCTGTTGCTTGCTTCGTATTCCTTATTTTCGAAAATCTTGATTTTTTTTTTTGGTTTGTTTGTTTGTTTTCCATATATTCAAAACGTTCTTTTTTTTAAACGACATCAATTCCTTCGAAATAATCAGATGAATGAGGAGTGCACAAATGGTGATGCCCGGTATGTAAAATGAAGGAACGTGAAATTCTACCTTCTCAGTGGTTGTTCATTGGAAATTAGTTAAAAATAACATTGAATGTGACTCGTGTCATTGTGAGGATGGACAACATGTATGTTTTCAGCTATATGACATTAGTGCATAGTAGTGCATGGCAGCTATATGCATTTTGTTTTGGGTGTAATCAGACTGCTTATCAATGATTGCCTCAATGTATAATGCTGAATCTCAGATTATTATTTTTTTTAACCTGGGTGTTACATTACCTCCATTGAAAGTACAGGGTTTTCCAAAAAACCCAGACAACTTTGGTTGTTAATATATTTAGAACCACAAATGATACAATGATACCCTTTGGTTTATATGATACAGAAACTCATAAAGGTTTGTGCACACAATCAAGACAATATACTTCAATGTCAGCTCCATTTGTCACGTGCAGGACATCAAGGCTGTACACGAATTATTGCCATGTTAAGCTCAGCATGTTTGTGTCCATCAGTGCGCTTGCAGCTACGATCCGAGAACAAAGATCCTGCAGGTTTTCCACCTTGGTGTTTGTGACAACATCTTTGACAAACCCCCACAGAAAAAAAAATAACGTCAAGGGGGGTTATGTCTGGTTATCGGGGGGCCAGGTGGTTGGTCCATCTTGGCCAACCCAGCGACCTGGAAATTTTTCATTCAGGACAGCTCGAACGACTAAGGCCCAATGAGGGGGAGCGCCGTCCTGTTTAAAAATGATATTGGGTTGCAGGTCTTCAATCTGTGGGAAGGTGAATCCTTCCAACATGTTCATGTAAACTGTTGAGGTCAATGTATCCTCCACAAAGAAAAACAGACCCACCAAGCGGTCATGGAGAAGGCCGTACCACACATTGACCTTTGGACTGTCATGTATTTGTTCAATGACCACGTGGGGGTTCTCAGAGCCTCAGATCCTCACGTTGTGCCGGTTGACCTTCCCCGATACATGAAAGCAAGCTTCATCTGTGAACATGACCTTTTCCATGTACCGTAATCTTCATCGTCCTCTATGCGACTGAGCATTTCCAAGGCAAATGCATTGAGGTTGGGTCCATCATTTGGTTTGAGTTCTTGCGGCATCTGCACCTTATAGGCATAAAGCTTCAGTCTTTTATGCAAAATCCTGTGTACAGTGGTGGTTGGTAGTCCCATTTCTCTGGATGTGCGTCAAATTGATTTTCTGGGACTTTGTTGAACTGATTCACGCACTCGTTCAACGTCTGCTGTACTTGTGCTTGGTAGATCAGTACTTTTCTGTTTCTGACAACTTCCAGTCTCCTTAAACCTCTGATACCACTCTCTGATACAAGTCCGGGATGGCAGATTCCTTCCATACTTTGTCTGGAAATTACGCTGAATTTGCGTGTCAGATACCGTCTCGATGAACCATTCGACACACTGTGCTTTCTCCTGTGGAGTCGCCATTTATTTTACATTAAACCACCAGACCAGAAGAAATAGAAAACTTTATGAGTTTCTGTATCATCTAAAACGGTGTCAATGTATCATTTGTGGTACTAAATATATTAATAACCAAAGTTGTCCAGGTCTTTTTGGAACACCCTGTATGTCATGTTGATTGATTTTCTTCTTTGGATTACATCAGAGAAACTCATCATGACCATCTAAGTGGATTATTGGCCATTTTTGTCACTATTGGAGCGTTCAAGTTCTACAAACTATTCATTACCACCATTGAGCCATGGTGTTTTGGGATTTGCAAGCTCTGATTTTGCTTTTTTATATGCCAATAGTTTGAGGAATCTGTTTATGTTGCTTGAGTATAATTCAGAAGTTGAACAGAGCATCACTGTGTTGTTAGGTTTGTATGCACAAAGAGGGTACCAGGTCCAACTAAATGTATGGTGAAAGTGTGCCTTCATATTCTGCAATCGCCATATTGGTTCCTAACTTTAAATGTGGACATTAGTCCCTTGAAGATGACCCCAGGTTGGAACAGCCAGCAGATGTGACAGACCCACATTGTTGCTCAGGTCGAAGTGTGGACCATGGAGGGTCCTTCATTGAAATATCTACTTGGATTTTTATTTTTTTTAGAACTTGAATTTTTAGTTTATCTGGAATTGGAATTCCAGATAAGGTATTGTCATTGTGCATCGTCCATCCATCCGTCTCCTATTTCGACTTTTCCGGCCAAACCCCTGGGTTGATCCGGCTGAAATTTGGCAGCAAGGTTCCACTCCTGACTGGTAATAGGGATTGCAAAGTTCGTTCTGGTCACGTGACTTTAAGTAGGTCAAAATGGTGGACTTGGTACATTCCTTCAAAAATATTCTCCAGACCCTCCAGTCAGAATACTCTGAAGGTTGGTTTCAACATTAGGACAGGGTCCTGATGTTAAATTGCAGAGGCCATGCTGATCACGTGACAGGAAGTGTGTCAAAATGGTGGTCGTGTCACTTCCTTCAAAAGTCTTCTCCAAACCCACCAGTCAGAATGCTACCTAATTTTGGTTTCAACATTAGACCCAGATAAGCTACAGGTCCAGTCGTCCTAATTTATTTTTTTTCGAGGCCACGTTTTTACATCATCTATGAACACGTGGGCATGTCCAGGGTCTCGGCAAGACAGATCACCCCAAACCTTAGCACTCGCAGTCAATGGCATCATGCTGCAAGCTTCTCAAACTGTTCAACACAGATTCAGCCAACTTTATCATTATATTCCAACTGGTGTTTCGACATGACTTCACCACTGGGATCCTGAAACCAAATTATAAATCTATGTAATGAAAGCACAAGGGATCACTGTGACGCAAAATATTTCACACTCGACCCTTGGCTGCCAAAAACGTCGCCTCAATTTTCTTGGGATGCCAAGGGAATCCTGCTGGTTGACAATATGCCTCAAAACTACAATCACAAGAGAATCTAAAGTGAGTCTTATGCAAATATCGCAACAGCCTTTCTTGGACAAATGCTGAGGAACGTTGATAAAAGGGTGTGCTCCTCTTTCAATTCTGTATTACAATGTCATCCGTGATTGTGCCTTTGAGCAACTGGATCGTCCTCTGTGCAACCAAAACCTGGTCCCCACGACGATTTCTTTCAACATTTGAAGTCCCACCTGAAGTGTTTGCCGATTTGCTGATGAGGAACTGACTGATGCAACTGAGACATGGATGAAGGAGCAATCGAAAAACTTGTATAGACATATGCAGTTTGATGGCAAACAGAGCAAGTGCATCAAATGTTTAGGGACACTTTGTTGGATTATTGTGAATTTTTGTTTTAACTCTGAAGTTTTTGAACTCTTCTTGTGTTGAGAAGTCTGATTAGAGTCGGAATATCATTTATGCATTTGAAATTTTTTTACAAGTAAACACACTGACGAGTGAACTTTTTTTGGTCTAAATAAAAAAATCGGAAGATGTGACAGCACATTTTGAAATGTGGAGGGATGTCACCAGTGGTGAAAAAAAACAATTGCAGTGTGCCATTAACTCGACAGTAAGCGATCGTATTGCTTCAATAAATTTGGCCATTATTTTCTGCTTTTTACATTAGTTTGTGAAGCATTAAAATGCTCATTTGATCTTGTGGTTTTGTTTATCCAGTACAGAGTGAAAAACATGAAAACTCTGATGTAAAGGTGAGTGATTCCCTTTCTGAATGCAGTCTCTTCTTGGGGTGCTTTCGTTGTTGGTCCGGTATGCCTGAGTGTTAGTTGGACAGGCGAAGTGGATGCCACATAGCCACAGGTTTGCGGAGGGTGCTGAGCATCTGTTGCCAATGGGCCAAAGCAGGGCCGGAGCATTTGGGCCCAATGATGACATGGCCCACACTTTCACCACTGCTGTGTTCTGCCACCGTCGCACGGATCGAGATCTCCTGGGAAGGTAGGTGGAGGCAGTGCATGTCACAAGATATATATATATATATATATATATATATATATATATATATATATATATATATATATATATATATATATATATATATAGTTACGAATTCGGAATTCAATTGCACACAACATACAGGTTCCCTTAGTCAGCTATGTCGATAAGTGCATGTTCCCTAGATAGCTCACCTTCCATTGTTTAAATGTTCAGAGATCGATTAGATGCGCTGCAGATCGATTTAATAGTTAGGGAACGAAACATTGGAGACGCCCCCCCCCTCTTCTGCAAAGAGGAAGAAGAACCCTGCCATCCCGTGACGTCAACAACTCCCTCCCACCCGTGGTTGAGCGGGGAGTGGATCACGATGGCATGAGTCTCGCCAAGTGCGGGGGAGGGGGTGCAAAGGATAAAGAGGAGATCCTTTCTTTGTTCGTGTGGGAGTCCCGTGGCAGAGTTCGTGAAGAAGTCCCGTTCTGAGTCCCGTGTGCAGAGTTTGTGTGCTGAGTCCCGTGGGAGGAGAAACCTTTTTTGATTTGGAGAGAGCAGTCGTTCAGCAGGCCATCGGGTCCTGCTTGGCTTGCTTGGCTTGAGGCCTTCGGAAGCTTTTTGCTTCGGCTGGCTCAATGAGCTTCGGCTGCTGCTTTGTTTTGGAAGGAACTTGAGCCGGTTGTTCGGCTCGAGCTGCGAGTGGAGGCTTCTTCCTCTTCTTATTGGTTCGTGGAGCTTTTCGTTCCCCATTTTGGTTCCCGGCTTGGTGCAACGCATCGGCCTCTTCTTGGAGTTGGACCCTCGGGGAAACGACGCATCTACAGGAAGGATCGGCGCCTTGTCTCACCGGCACGTATTGAGAAGCACGGGAGGATTCGCGGGAGCTCGGGAAGGATCGCGGCGATTGGATCCAGCTCGCTCTCACTGGAGCCCGGGTCCGGACAAGTTGAAGACCATACGAGGTGGAAAGGTTCGAGTTAGGCTCTGAGTTTCAGCTCACCTGTCCTCTGACCTGGAGTTCGTGATTGAAGGCCTCTGCCACCATTTCGTGTGTGTGTGTGTGTGTGTGTGTGTTTGTGTGTGTGTGCGTGCGTGCGTGCGTGCGTACTTGTGTCAGTGGGCCCGTCTAATAAGTAGGAACTGCTGTTAAGTGTAAATGACTGTACATAATGAGTAGACGGTTGTAGTTCTTTTGTCGTGCTTTTGTTGCTTGTATAATTGCATACGTGTTTTGCCTTATTTAATTGCATACGTGTTTTATTATAATAAATGTCCTTGTGTGAATGTAAACCTACTCGTTGCGTCCATTCCCTCATTGACTGAACTTTTCGTGTGTTGGGAGTTAGAAAGCCGTTGGTTTGCCGTAATAGGGGAACATTTGGACCGACGGTTCTCAGCGATTACGCCGCTCGGAATCGCGCACGGACAAGCTTGCCTCGGCGGTTTGTTCCGTACGAGTTCCGTCGAGGGTGGAATACCCCGGTAGTTGGATCACGTGGGTATTTAGGTACATTGAAGATTGGCAATCGACCCTACCCCATGTGATCTGCCGATTGGCTTATTTCGATTCTTGTACAAGGACCCATCGCTCAGAGTTATCCGGGCGGCGATCTATATTCCGGGCGATCGGTCGGGCCGACTCGACTTGCGGCTCCGTCCAGGGCGGTCGGTTGGCGGCCGACACCCAGCCAGTAACAATATGTATATATATATATATATATATAGATATATATATATATATATATATATATATATATATATATATATATATACATACATAAATACATACACACATGTATATACGAGGTGTGTTCAAAAAGTATCCAACCTTAATTTTTTGTGCGTAAACAAATGAAGCTAGGGAGGCGTGGTTTGGTGCACGTATGGAGGCGATCATAATTCGTATGCGTGAATATTTTCCCGCCTGTCAAAGCTGTCAGTCGCCGATACAACGCCGATGAGTGAGGAAGTGTAAATGAGCGCAGTCGGATTTTCGTTTTTGACAAAATGGCGGAAAAACTTGAACAATGCTATTACATCAAATTTTGTGTAAAGCTGGGCGATTCCCAAGTGGAAATGACCCGCAAGATTCAACAGGCCTTCGGGAACGAAGCAATGGGCACCACACAGATAGAAGAGTGGTTCAACCATTTCAAAGATGGTCGCACATCAGTGGAAAGTGCAGCATGTTCTGGTAGACCCTCAACATCCCGCAATGAGATCGTCATTGACCAAGTGAGGACCATGCTGATGCAGGATCGTCGAATCACGATCAGAGAACTTGCAGACGAGGCGGGCGTAGGCATTGGATCCGTTCATTCCATTGTGACTGAGGATTTCGGCTGAAGGAGAATCTCAGCGAAGTTCGTGCCAAAGCTACTAACGATCGAGCAGAAGCAAATCCGTTTGGAGATCGCACTAGAAATGCTGGAGACTGTGAACAGCGATACCAAGTTCTTCAACACAGTGATCACTGGTGATAAAACCTGGGCTTATGGGTATGACCCAGAAACCAAGTTCCAGTCATCACAATAGAAGCATCCAACATCCCCGAGACCAAAAAAAGCAAGGAAGGCCCGCAGCAATGTCAAAGTCATGCTGACCGTCTTCTTTGACTCCAGTGGCGTGATTCATCACGAGTACGCACCACACGGCAAAACCATCACCAAAGAGTACTACCAAGAGGTACTGCGTCGCCTTCGTGACGCTGTGCGACGCAAATGGCCGGACCTGTGGGCAGCGGTCAATTGGCAGCTCCATCACGATAACGCACCCGCCCATTCTTCACATTTGATACAGAGTTTCCTGGGAAAACACAACACATCTGTGCTTCATCAGGCTCCCTACTCTCCCGACATGGCTCCGTGTGACTTCTGGCTTTTCCCCAAGCTGAAAATGCCCCTGAAAGGGACCAGATTTCAGTCCAGAGAAGACATCATGCGGAATGCGACGGACCAGCTGCACGCCATCCCAAAAGAGGCGTTCCAGCGCTGCTTCCGACAGTGGCAGAAACGTTGGGAGAAGTGTGTGGCAGCCCAAGGGGACTACTTTGAAGGAGATTAGTGCAAGTTTGTTGTATCTGGATACGAGTATTTTTTATGAACAAAGGTCGGATACTTTTGGAACACACCTCATATATACATATATATATATAGGCGTAAGTTGTCACCATCGGGACCGAGAAAAAAGTGACGACTTAGAAATGTGACGACTTGCGCGTATGCGAACATTCATGATGACTGTGGGGTGAAGGATGAAGTTGAGCGTGGCCTGGACATGTATGTGTGAGAGCCGGCTATTGTACCAAAAGGAAAACACAATCCTCGGGGCATAAGTGGGGGTTCATTGGTGAGTTGGAAAGTGATCAAGCAAAGATGGAATTCATGAATCAGTTTCTCAAAAGTAAAGATAATGAACAACTGTAAGACAACAACTTCGCCTGCTTATCACCATGATGGGATTGACCAACGAACCCCAGAGACTTTTCTGGCAGCATCTGCCAGAAAAGCCCAGTCTCATCGGCATTGTACACGTCCCAAGGCTGATACCTTTC
>NC_140966.1:13613332-13628332 GCF_056783735.1 Eptatretus burgeri
TATTGTCTCAAGTTCCTTTGATGCAAAACATATCCCTCTTTATCATAGAATGTTGTTAATAACTTTTCTGTTGATTTGCCTTTAATATTAAAACTTTTATGATAATCACTGAACCATTCTTTCTTTGGGGTTTCTTTCTCACATGCAAAAGGAAGGTCTTTATGCTTATTATGAAGATCACTCGGGTACTTCAAATCAACTTCAAAATAATAACCTTCTTCTTTGTCATTCAATTTCTCTTGAGAAGAAATAACAATATTCATCAAAGCCTTTTCATAATCCTTTTCTTCCACCCACTCTAATTTACCATAAGGCAGAGATTGAGACATTGCCCATCCATACAAATTATTAGCATCAAAGTACATCAAATAATTACTATCTTTTTCACTCTCATAATTTGGAAGATATTTATTATTTGCTTTAGCATATCTTTTTGAACATACTTGTGATATTCCACCTCTCTTAGACTTCTCAATCATCAAAAGCATATCTACATCACTGACTAAATCTATATCTTGTTTTGTCATTTTCAACATTGCACTCCAAGCTAAACCAGGAGCTGTGAAATAGTGGGCAGGATCTAATCCATAACAATTTTTATTATGACAGAGTGATCTAAAAGCTTCAAACACATCAGCTAACAATAAAACATCTGTTTTTAGATACAAATCATGATATTCTCCAAGGTTCTTTATCTTAAATATTTTCCAAATTTCTTGTGCGTGTTTATATTCCTTATCACTTATCTCTTCTTCATAAAGGTTATTATAGAAACTTTCTTTTGAAGGAAGTTGTGTTTCTTTAAATCTCATAAATGAATCCATATAACCATAAGGATAAATTCCCTTACTTGTAAGAATTTTCTCTTTACTTTGAATTTCATTCCTTGTTTCAATTTCCTCTCTAGTTAGAATTCCCTCTTTAATCAGAATTTCATCTATAATCAGAATTTCCTCTTTAGTTAGAATTTCATTCTTTGTTCGAATTTTCTGTATAATTAGAATTTCATCTTCAGTAAGAATTTCTTCATTCATTTCCTCATTAATTAGAATTTCCTCTTTACTTTGAATTCTCTCTTTAATCTGAATTTCCTCTTTAGTTAGAATTTCCTCTTTTGGAAAGAATGAATTAAGATTTGGAAAAGAGCCCGTGGAGCTTAGATTTGATGCGAGGTTGGCTAGTGGCGTTCCCATAAACTTGTAAGAATCAAGAAACCTTATACGAGTTATAGGTTTTGTGAATATCATTTTTGTAAATGAAATATACTTTTGACTTGTGTTTGTTATGGCAGAAATATTCCCTGGTGTTTTTGAAAGTTCATTTATAAATAGATGTGTATCATAGTTGGCGCTGTTGTGAAGAAAGACTGGAATAAAAGAAGGTAATTTATAATTAAGATTACAACAGGAATGAGCGGGACCTCTATATTTACCAGTAAGATGACAATGATCCCTAACTTTAGACTCCTCAATTTCCTCCTCACAAATATGACAGATATTGTTCTTTCTAAATTCTAATTTTTCTTCTATGGTTAATTTCATCGGTTCATTTGTTTCTTTCATTAATTTACTTAGTCTTATACAATCCTTTTCTAATCGTTTTACAAACTCTTGTGAAGCATTTTTTCCACTATACTGTTCAAGTTTATTATACTTTTCTCCAACAGATGATTTGATATAATAACAGAAACCACAAGGAATATGTTTTTGATATTTATTTGTATATGGTTCTTTTGGATTAGGAGAAGCAGTATTTATCTTTTTAAGGATACATTCAAAATCAGCGTATATCACAAATGGGTGCATGATAGATTTATTATAATCTTCAAAAGAAATCTTTTCACCAGGTTTAGGCATTGTAATTACAGCTGATTTATGATTACTACAATATTTTGAATGTTGTTCTAATCGTTCTTTTGTATGAAATGAATTAAGACATCGCTTACAAGGATATATTTTGTTTGCTGTTCTGAATACCTGAGAAGAGATTAATCTTGATAAATTATTGATGTATGTGTAATGTGAATTATTTCCAACACTAAAATATAAAAGATCAATGTGTGTTTCTTCATTTTTAAAGTTGTTTGAAATTTTTAATATTTGAACTTTGTTTGTATCCGTTAATCCATATACATTAATAGAAAGATTATTCTTTTTCTCAAATTTAGGAATATCTGTTAGTGGCATTGGGAAATTAAAATCTTTAATGTCCAAGGTATTCTCATATTTCATATATTGTTTTACTCTTTCTGAATTACATTTTGGTGGATGTAAGTGAGCAAGAACAGACCAGAGAAAACATTTATTATCATTATTCTTAATATTAACAACTGCCTTCTTTCGTTTTATTTCTTTTGGTAATTCAATATAAGAAGAAGCTTTAAGAGGGTTTGATTTTAGAATGTGTACATCTAAAAAGATGATTTTTTAATATTGAATCCACTTCCTACCACTGTATTATCAACATCCTCCTCTTGTCTTGATAGTTCTTCATAAACCCCACTATTCAAAAAATCTTGAAATGATGTTATAAAATGAAGATCTGTCCTCATATAAGGAGTTTGTTCTTCATCTTGTCTTTTCATATTCATTTTCACTCCCATATAAAACTTTAAAGTTTTCATTTCTTTTAATATTTTTAATAAATTTTTCAACATCAGGTTTCACTATTTCAATTGATTCAATTATTGATGATGGACCGGGTTCTCCAAATTGAAAAATCCTTATTTTTATATGCCCTTTAAATGCCCCATCAGTGTTTTCAATATAATAGTCTCCCTTTACTTTAAACTCATTTTTCTTGTGTTTTTGTGATTGAAGATGCCTATTATAACTACTCTTCAAAACATCCTTTGAGCAGGTATCACAATGTTTTCTTTCCAACTCAAGAGGGGATATTTTGTGAAATAGATTAAATGTGTGTTTGTTGGTTTGGAGGTGTTTTCTATAATGTTTATATTCGTGATTACAAACATCGCAGTATGTTGTATTCACCATATTTATATAATAAAACTTTGCTTAAACTAAAAATTTCTTGATGAAAATTTCGTTTATTTTACAGGTGAATCTGTGCTTAAACTAAAATTTTCTTGATGAAAATTTCGTTTATTTTACAGGTGAATCTGTGCTTAAACTAAAATTTTCTTGGTGAAAATTTCGTTTATTTTACAGGTGAATCTGTGCTTAAACTAAAATTTTCTTGATGAAAATTTCGTTTATTTTACAGGTGAATCTGTGCTTAAACTAAAATTTTCTTGATGAAAATTTCGTTTATTTTACAGGTGAATCTGTGCTTAAACTAAAATTTTCTTGATGAAAATTTCGTTTATTTTACAGGTGAATCTGTGCTTAAAACCATTTTATCCTCCAACTTTTTCACTTAATAAATACAATGTTTCAAGACACAAAAGACAAGTTTCAATCAATCTCTTCATTTGTTAAAGATGCTGAGAAATATGTCAAGGATGTAAAATTGAACAAAGATAAATATAACAACTATTGGATAAAAACAATTATGGTGGATATGATGAGTTCTTCAATTTACTTCAGTGGAAGGGCTTTTAGTATACCTGGAAGAACATCAATTAAGGTATCTCTAACAAAAGTTTCTCCTCTCCTTCTGGCAATATATTCAAAACTAGAAAAAGCAATGAAACAAGAAAAGGTATCAAAAAATAAAAACCTTATGGATGAAGCTTTAGAAAGAAAAGATAAGACCATCTGTAATATGCAAGGAGAAATTTGTATTTTTTTCAACAACCCTAAAGATATAAATCCTGATGAAATAAAGGATGTTAATATATCAGGTGAAATGACATTTCGTTCAATTGTAGTTAAGGATCATTTTAAAATTACCTTTAATATAAAAAATGTAGCAGTTGAATCTGTTAATGAAAAAATGTATATCGATATCGATGGTAATGTTTTTTCTACTAATTAAATGAGCCAATATTCAACTGAAGATTTTGAAGATTATGAGAGTGATTATGATACCGAGAGTTTGCATTCAAACGATAGTTATGACACCGAGAGTTTGTGTTCAAATGATAGTTATGAAAGTGTAGATGATTCTGAAAGTATCGAAGATGATATCGAAGATGAATTTCAGTTTAAGTAAAGTTTTACTTTATAAATATGAATAGTTTACTCGATTTTGAGCCTCTTGAATTCCATGATTCTCCATATGACAAATTTGAGAATTGTCCTGCGTGTGAAAGACGGGGATTAAACACAGAGTCAAAAGCCTATAAACAATGTATATTCTGTGATTATCTTCTAATTAATGATAATCAAAAATATAAAAAGGAAAATAATTCTTTTAGATTTACACCAAAAATGAATTACTTTACAAGATTGATTCGAGAAATGAATGTAAAGTACGAGGGTGAGAACACACCTTTCCTTACAAGGGAAGAAACTGAACGTATTAGAGAAATGTTCAAAGGATTGTTGTCATATCTTATTCATGGATGTGATTTTCAGGGAAATATCAACACAAGATATTGCATAAATAAAATAATGGATTATCTTGAAATTAAACCTGAACTTAGGATAAAATATAGAATTTCGAAAAAAGCCAAGAATAAATTAAATAACCTGTTTTCCAAATATATAAATGAATGATTTTTTACCTATTTGGGAAAATAAGATAAAATTTGACAACCATAAAAATCTCCCAAATTCATTAAGATGCCTCATAGTTGGTTCAAGTGGATGTGGAAAAACCTGCTTACTTTTAAAGATGCTCCTCACTCCCAACTTTTTAGATTATGATAATTTAATAATTTTCACAAAGTCGAGTTTTCAACCAGAGTATCAACTACTCTCACAAGGTTTTAATGCTGGTCTTCAAAAAGAAGATATAATCGGTTTATTTAAACTTCAAAAAAACCTAAATGATTTTAACATTGAAGATATAATACAACTATTTTGTGATACACAGAGATGTAAAAAGAAATCAAAACCGATAACTTGTATTCTGAGTGATAATACGGATGATATACCGTCTCCCCAAGATTTGGATAAATCCAAAAAGAACCTCGTTATCTTTGATGATTGTGTTAATGAGAGAAACCAAACGGTAATGGACAGCTACTACACAAGAGGGAGACATTCTTCTTGTAATTGTATTTATCTTAGTCAATCGTACTTTCAGCTTCCTCGTCGTTCCATCAGAAACAATGCTAATACTTTTATTTTATTCAAGTTAAATTCAATAGATATAAACAATTTTTGGAGAGACAATTGTTCTACATTATGTAGTAAAAAGGAATTTGGGGATTACATGAAACACACGACTGAAAAATATAAATATATTGTTGTGAAACAAGATGAGATATTAAATGATATTTTTCAATAAATAAATGGATGCGAAAGAAAGAGCAAGAAGATTTAGGGAACATCAAGAGTTGGTTTCAAAAGTTGTAAAACAGCAGGAAGACATAAAGAAGAAACGCAGACAGAAACTAACGGGCGAAGAAGCATTTGAAAAAAAACAAGAGAAATTTTTTAAACCACTTTTAAAAACTTCCCAAGAAAAAATGAAAGATGTTTCCACAGTTCCCACAGTAGAATATACTCCTAGAAAGCTTCAAATGTTAAAAGATTTCAGTCAAATGACGGAGGAAGAATTAGAGCATATTGGAGAATTAGAACATGATGAAGGTTTATTTCAACAACTGGAAGAGATTAATCAACCCCCTGATTATATTGTGAATGCTGTTCAAAACAATGAATATTCAGCAGATTCAAAAACCAAAGCAGGACTCATTCCAACAGAACAACCAGCAATATTTCATCTTGTTCAAGAAAAGGTATTGATATTTAATGATGAATTAAGGTTCTTAAGTTCTGCTCAACCCCTTGTTAAACTAACTCCGAGATTAATGTTTCTTCTCACAAAAGATGGAAGGCAAGGTTCAACTGTGAGGGATGAATCAAAGTATATTGATAAACCATTGGATATGGAAAATAATGATGATAGAGTATATATTGATTTGCTGAACACTCTAAATTATAAGGTTATTCTTTCTGGTAAAAGTAGGAAGAATGAGAAGGAGAAACACATTATTCAGGCTTTAAGTATCCTTGGTTCAGGTATTAGTTTTCTTCCAAATGACCCATCGCAATTAGTTAATAGACTGTTATTGTTGTTTGGCAGTAAGAAGGCTGGAAATAACAATTGTTTTAATGAAGCATCAGCCATTTTAGACCAGTTGATGAACATGAAAATAATTAATAAATCTCAATATAAAGACATTTTATCTCATATTAAATAAGATGAGAAGCACAATCCTGAGTTTTAATTTCACAACAAGCGACCACACATCTTCATTCCCATACCCACTACAACTTGACACAACAAAAGAATATGAGGCATCTTTATTGTCCATGGAGACTTATAATACCTTATTTAATATAACCGAGAAAAATGACAAGTTTAGTTATAATCCGGGAAGTGGATACAAAACGATAACAGTCTCACCCGGAGCATACGAGATTTCTCAAATATCTTCCGAAATTGCTCGTCTTATGAAAGAACAGGGTGATGAACCAAAAAATATTGTTATAAACATTCAAAAACATACTTCAAAATCAACGATTAAAGTTAAAAATAACTACAAGGTTGATTTCACAATTGATAATTCATTTAGAGAGTTATTAGGTTTCTCCTCAAAAAAGATTGAAACTAATGGGACGTTTTACAGTGATAATGTCATTCAAATATCCTCAGGAATAAATTCGGTGTTAATTCACTGTGATTTGATTGATGGTGCTTATAATGATGGATTAAAAACAAATACAATATTTTCATTCAGCGCATACTCAACCCCAATTGGTTATAAATTCAATATGGAGCCTAAAAATTTGGTTTATCTACCTGTGTCAGGAAAAACCATACACAGACTAAATTTTAGGATAACCGACCAAGATAATCGTGTGATTTCTTTTAATGGAGAAGTTATATCCATCAGAATTCACCTACGTGAAGTTTTTCAATAAATAAATACGATGGTTATTGTGAGGAAGCACGAGTTGGGAAAATATAAAATAATTACAGGGGATGGGATGTTCCTTTCCCCGTACTACAAGGGTGAAGGTATGTATCTTGGTAGAGGATACTATAAACCTAAGAGACAAAGGGGTGTTGGACATCAATTTAGAGGAGATGGGATAATTGATACTCTCATGGGTATTGGTTCAACTATTCTTAAACATAAAGACCTAATTGGTTCAACTGCTTCTGCTGTGGGAAATGTAGCAGGTGCTGTAAAGAGTATAAAAGATGCTCAGAAAGAATCTCATAAATTACAAGCAATAAAAGAAATTAAGAAAGGCAAAACTCAGTTGTCCCCCCAAGAACGACAGAAAATAATTCAAATACTTGGATCAGGGTTTCAAAAGTTTTAACATCTTTTTTTCCTAAATAAATACAAGTATGGAAGCAATTGATAGTATCTATGATTTGGATGATACTATTATTATCTCAAACTCCACTAAAAAAGAAGATTACTTCAAGGTAAATGCAATAACTGGAACAGACTGGAATACGAATGGTACAAAAAGTTTTGAAATAAATAATCAACAAACCTATTTGAATCTCTCCGAAAGTTTCTTGTTGTGTAAATTTAAATTCACTAAGGCTGGGAATAACACAAACGCTACACTTGTAAATGATTTCTTCTGGAAAATGTTTGATAGTGTGCGTTTGTATATTGGAACACAAGAAGTTGAAGCGGTTGATTATGTCTCTGCTGTATCTGAAATGATAAAATTTACACTCTATACATTCAGTGATAGAATGGGAAAGGGGTCTGTCGAAGGTTTTATTCCTGATATGTCAACGGGAACAAACACAGACCCTGGGTATACTCAAAGGAAAGGAATGTATAATGATGATACAAAAGCAGAAAATAGTTTTACTGTGGCAGTTCCTCTTAAAGGTATATTTGGATTTTGTGATCATGATAAAGTTCTGTATGGCCTTAAAATTAGATTTCAACTACAAAGGAATGATAATGAAAATCGATTGCTTTTTGGTGTTGGTAGTGCTTTTGGTGATCAGAATAAATTTGTAATTGAGGAAATGAGTTGGTATATCAGTGAATATACTCCTAATCTTAAAACAGAAGAGATGTTGAATCGAAGACTTAACTCAAAGAAACCACTCAGTGTATCATACCTCAAAAGAAGATGTCAACACGTTAAACTCAATCAAACAACTTACACGTGGAATTTGGGTGTTCTGGAAGGAAAGCCACGATATCTGTGGATCATTTTTAAAAAGCCAGATGGTGATACTGCGACTGATAAGAATAATGCATTGAGTGATAATGCTAAGGTGAAACAACTTCGCGTTTCTCTAGATGGAACATTTTACCCACGAGATAGATTGGAAATTAATTGGGAAAAAAATGATTTTGCTGAAGCATACAAGTCTTACCAAAAGGTGTGTGAAAGTAATGGAAATAAAGAACCTATTTTGGATATGACAGCATTTAAAAGTTTGTATACAATCTATGCGTTTGACCTGAGCGCTCAAAAGGAAACTATAAAGTCCAATCGAGTGGATACTTCCCTATACATTGAAAGAGGAGAGAGTGAAGAAGTTGATACATATTGTTTGCTTTTGGAAGAAACAGAATTGCAGATTAATACAGATAATGGTGTGATGATTAGTCTCACATAATTTTTTGTTAAATAAATGAGTGGCAAAGTACCAACTGGGGTATATGTTAATCAAATCAATCTTCATAAACTATCATCTTGTGTTCAAAATCAAAAGCCTTGTACGATTAACGTTAATACAATTCAGAGAAAAGGAGCAGTAAGAATTGATGTTTTTCTCACAAGAGAACAGGTTAAAATCTTGAATGACACTGGCTCACTTAAAATTAAAATGACAAAACCAATGTTGAAAAAATATTCAATAAGAGAGACGAGTGGAGGATTTCTCCCATTTCTAATTCCTTTATTTGCTGGTTTAAGTGCGGTTGGAGCATTGACGGGTGGTATTTCAACAGCGGTGAAAACTGCCAACGAAAGGAAGGCTCAACTCCAGGCTCAAAAAGAATTGGAAAGACATAACAAAGAGTTGGAGAAACAAATTAGTGGAAGTGGTGTAATTGTCGATTTTGCTGAAAAACTTGAAGGTCTGCCTGATAAAGCGAGATTGCTAGTTGGAGATATGCTTTCTTCTATAGCACAAGCAGGTGTAAAATTAACGAAAAGAGGTAATGGATTATATCTTTCTAATAAATAAATGAGCATTGATGAGTGGTTGAAAGAATTTGGAAAGAATACAACATCAAATTTACAACTTGTCAAATATTGTAAGAAATTAAAAATTCATAATGTGGTTATTTGTATGAGAGATGAATTAACAAATGTGCCAAAACATACAAAGAATATTATTATGAACTTAGAAGATAATAATGGGAACGGTTCTCATTGGGTTTGTATTTTTAATAGTCAAGACAAATATTATTTTGATAGTTTTGGTCTTCCACCACCTGTTGAAGTCATAAAATTCTTACAGAATGGTGTTTATCAAACATTTCAAGTCCAAGAATTAAATTCCAAGTGTTGTGGCCAATTATGCCTATATGTGTTATTTCAACTCAACAAAAATAAAAATTTTTATGATATTATTTTTAATCTAATATAAATGACTTATGTTGGTAAAGATGGTTCTATCTTTGGTGTATCTCAAGAACTGGATATTGATTTATCAAATTATTACACAAAGGCACAGGCTGAACGACATAAATATAATATAACCAAAAATATTAACATGAAAAATGCTTATAAATTAAAAAATTATCCAAGCCCGACTGACGCGAATGACTTGGTGAGATTAAGCGATTTATCACAATATATATCCTTAAATAAAACAGCCGTGTATTCCAAAGATACAGAAGTGTTGATATTATCTCCAGGTCATACAGAATTCACAGTTCGAATTAAAATAAATTTTTATAAAGAAGGGCGTATCGTTTGTATGAGAATAGAACAATGGGGGTATGATATGAATGATTTAGGGTATAATTGGTCATTTAAAATTAACCTCGAAGACCTGGAACAATTAAATCAGTCTCGTAAGGAAGAATATTATCCACTTGGTATCGAGAATGAGTTTTGTGGGGCTACGATTAGTAAACAACAAATAAAAAGAATTTAATAAGGGTAAATATAATAATGGTTTTGCCCTTGTTTATCTCATGAAAACAGAAAAAACAGGATTATATATAATAAGTAAGGAAATACAAAATGATTTAACTATGGGAAGATGGGGAGGTGTTTCGTGCCATAATATTGTTCTAACATATATTTCTAATACATAAATGACAGCAAGAAGGCTTCAAGAAAATTATCATTTCTGTGTCCAAGCATACCTTCAAGAAAAGGGTATTCGGTATTTTAATAAATATGTTCTACAACATAAGAATGAGGTATTTTCAATAAAAGATTGGCATTATGCTGATGTTGATAAACCGACAACTTTAGATTTAATTAGAATGTTAAATAATGAAAAAAATTATAAAGTTAAGAAAAGGTAAGGCTCTTTTAGAAATTCAAAAGAAATTTTATTGGTTTCCTGTTGTAAAAAAATTATTTTGGATACAGGAATAACAAGAAATCCTGATGAATATATGTATGATATTCTATGGGGTGTAAGCGATTCAAGGATAGTAAGGGATGAGGAAGGAGTTGAAGAAGAGAGGGAAGAGGAGGAAAAGGAGAAGAGGGAGAAGAAAGAGAAGGAGGAAAAAGAGAAGAGAGAGAAGGAGGAGAGGGAGAAGAGAGAGAGGGAGGAAAGAGAGAAGAGAGAGAGGGAGGAGAGAGAGAAGAGAGAGAGGGAGGAGAGGGAGAAGAAAGAGAAGGAGAGGGAGGAGAGGGAGAAGAAAGAGAAGGAGGAGAGGGAGGAAAGAAGCGAGACAAAATAAATATCAAAATATGGAAACCAGTGAGATTAAAAAGATTAGGGGTATTACAGAAAATAACTCAACCCACCGAGGAGGAAAACAAAGAATTGATAAGTCTATTTACAATACTTTCGACAAGACTATTGACATCGAGAAGACAGGTATTTTAATTCAAGTTTTTCATTTTTATTTTTTTTCTTAAATAAATGGGGGAGAGAGTGAAGGCATTTCTAAGGATTCTTTATGTTTTAAAAATTAAGATTCAAATGTGCATGTTGGAAACTAAAAAGGTTTTTGCACTCTGCAGGAATTTTTCTCATAAATAAATGAGTTATTGTCTCAAATGTAAAAAGAAAACTAATACTAAAAATATTTCATATATTAAAAGTAAAAATAACAGGGTTATACAAAAAGGTATATGTTCTGTGTGTGGTTCAAAAAAAAAATCAATTTATCTCCCAACACAAACTAGGAGGAGATATACAAAAGTTTTTATCAGGAAGTAAATTTACAACTACTGGAATACCAGGGGAATTACATCTTCCAGGGTATTCTTTCTGTGGTCCAGGCACAAACTTGGATAAAAGATTAGATGAGGCAGACAATCCTAAATCCTGGAGTAAACCAATCAATAGAGTTGATGAAGTGTGCATGAGACACGATATTGATTATGGGAATACCACAACGTTGGAAGAAAAGCATGAAGCCGATAGAGAAATGTTGTATAATTTGTCTCTGATACAAAATCCAACCTTGAGAGAAAAAGTTGATAGGTTCATCGTGAAGAAGATGATTAGTGCTAAATTGAAACTTGGACTTGGAAATTCAAAAAACTTATAGGCTCTAATGATGCCATTAAGACTGAAGAGCAATTAGCTGATGAATTACATAAACCAATATTCACAAAGTTTCAGAGAAGGAAAGTTTATTCCAAGGAAGTTGATTATATCTGGTCTGCTGATTTGATTGAACTCAATAATGATAAGGGGTACAAGTATGCTTTAACCGTTATTGATTTGAGGAGTAGATATGCGTGGGTTGTACCATTAAAAAACAAAACAGGTAATACTCTTATGTTAGCCTTCCAACAGATATTTAATAAAAGTAAGAGAAAACCTAAAAAATTGTGGACTGATGAGGGTAGGGAGTTTTATAACAAGACATTTATGAATTTTCTAAAAAATAACAGTATTACATTATACAGTACCTTTAATGAAGGGAAGGCAGTTGTTGTTGAACGTTTTAATCGTACCTTAAAAGAGAGACTATATAAAAAATTCACACAACTCGGTTCACAACAATGGTCATCTTTTATTCAAGATATTGTGGATAAGTACAATGACACGATTCACACATCAACAAATATGAAGCCATCAGAAACATTTACAAAATTAAAATATGAAAAAGAGATTAATGTCAGAAAACCTAAGTTCAAAGTTGGTGATATCGTAAGAATATATAGGTGGAAATCTCATTTTGAAAAAGGTGATACGAAAAGATGGACCAACGAGCTTTTTAAAATTGTTGATGTAATAGATACGGTTCCTTGGACTTATAAGATATATGATTTGGAAGGGGAAGAGATTTTAGGTTCATTTTATTCACAGGAATTACAAAAGACAAAGATAAATTGAAATTTTTTGACTCCGCCCCTTTTTGGCTCCACCCACACAAGCCCCCGCCCACACAAGCCCCGCCCACACAAACCCCACACAAACCCCACCACACAACCCCCCACAAGCTACAATAAATTGAAATTTTTGACTCCGCCCCTTTTTGACTCCGCCCACACACGCCCCTCCCACCGAAGCCCCACCCACACAAACCCCACACAAACCCCACACAAGCTCCACACAACCTCCACACAAAAACTCCACACAAGCTCCACACACACAAACCCCACACAAGCTCCACCCATATTCATCATATTCACATAATTAGTGATTAGTTAATTAGTTCCCCACACACACAACGTGTTTATTTAATTAAAAAATTATCCACCCATCCACACAAGCTCCACTCATCCACCCATCCCCCATCTCTCCACCCATCCATTTATCCACATAAGCCTCATCCACATTCACCCCTCCCACACAAGCTCCACCCACATAAACCCCTGCCCATATAAACCCTGCCCACATAAACCCCTCCCACATAAGCCCTGCCTACACAAGCTCCACACAAAAACTCCACACACATAAACCCCTCCCACACAAGCTCCACCCACATAAACCCCCGCCCACACAAGCCCCACCCACACAAGCCCCACCCACACACACACACCCCGCCCACACAAGCCCCTCCCACACACACCCCACCCACACAAGCCCCGCCCACACAAGCCCCACCCCCCTCATCCCCCTGTGCGCCCCCACCTTTGACCCACCACCTCCCTCATCCCACCCCTACCCTTTCCCACACACACACATGGGGAGGGGAGGGATGGGATGAGGGGGTGATGGGTCATTGGGGGAGCGCACCTACCCCCCTCCCCCTCCCCCCAACCCCCCTTTACATCTCTTTTATTCTTTTCTTGTAATTCAGAATCAAGTAATTGTAAACAAAACAAATATAATTTATTAATATTGAAAATATTAAATATTCATTTGCGAGAATGTACAATCTTTCCCAGCAATCTTCTTCAGATGCCTTGTGATTTCGAAACTCAGACACCATATTCTGTTTTGAAACAAAAAGTGGATAATAATTAGGTTCTATAAAGATAATTACATGGTAATATGAATAAGCCTCGTTGACCACTGAATTAACACACCAGGAGCCTGTCATCCTTTCAAGGTCAATAAAATGAATTCCAGTGTACTGACAAAACCACGTCCAAACTAATGATGCAACCAACATAAGGCGACATTCTAAAGAGAGAGTGATATTAATAATAATTCAGAAATATTTACCTCCAGAAAATCATGTGTTGTACGAGTGATATTAATAATAATTCAGAAATATTTACCTCCAGAAAATCATGTGTTGTACGAGTGATATTAATAATAATTCAGAAATATTTACCTCCAGAAAATCATGTGTTGTACAAGATTGCTTCAACAGCTGATGTTGTGCGATAGTGCTGAAAAAAAAAAAAATAAGTCAAGGGTATAGATGAAGAGACAGACAGGGAAAGCAACACACACACACACACACACACGCACACACACACACATACACACACACATAGACACACACACACGTGCCTCACCATTGGTTTAATTCATTCGAGATCAGAGACCAGTCATTATAAATCATTGGCCTCTTCAATAAGAGCAGAGAGAGGTAGGTAGAAAGACAGACAGAGAGAGAGGCACACACACGTGTCTCACCATTGGTTTAATTCCTTCGAGATGAGAGGACGTGATAAGACTTCATGCCACTCATTGAAAATGTCTTTCAATTCTCTTCTAAAATCATTGATCTCTTCAATAAGAGTATTAATTTCATGAACCACGTCGTGATATGTGAACTCAATTTCTTCCAATGCCCTGTCAGGGAAAAAATATATACATATCAGAATTATCATGATTTAATTAATAATCATTTGCTTCATCGTTCAAAGAGAAAAGCATACACAAACTTACCAACTCTGTAGTGGGCTGTTGGCTTCATCGGAAGAAATATCGTCCATGCCTCAGTTGTAAAAATGAAAATCCTGTCTGGCAGAAACTTTGTCTGGCGAACCGCTTATAAAGCAACGATGAGGAAATTGCTTAATCATTGGGTGTGGGCACAGGAAATGACAAGCTTCTCTTAATGATCTCATCTGGCCACCGCCCGAGTTGCAAATCGTTTTTGGACATAAACCACGCCATAAAAGTTTTGATTCAAATGTTTTCAGTTCGTGTTCTGAGATAAAATATAACCACGAGACCTTGTCTCACAGAATAGTTCCTATTTTTTCACAGCATGACAGTCCAAAACCACTTCCTCATTCACACAGCACGGCCGTGTCAAAAAAACACTTCCTCATTTTCACGGCATGAACTGAAAACATTTGAAACAAAACTTTTTTCTGGCATGGTTTATGTACAAAAATGATTTGCAACTCGGGCGGTGGCCAGATGAGATCA
>NC_140966.1:13643332-13650832 GCF_056783735.1 Eptatretus burgeri
TCGGGAAGGTTCCCGCATGTTCTGGAAGAAGGGCGGGGCGAGAGCGGAGGGGCGGAGCGGGGGTAATAAAAAGGACGCACGGAGCGTTGGTTCTCTCTCTCGGGCGTTGCTGGATGTCTCTCGGGCGTTCGTTCTCTCTCTCTCTCGGTGGTTGCTGGAGTTGTCGTGGCCGCTGGACGCCGCAGAAGGACCTGGGCTGCTTCTGCCGGAGCTGGGTGAACATCAGGGCTCATGTCCGAGTGGGGAGCTGGGAGCATCCAGTCGGCGGAGGTCCGGGCGTCGCGAAAGAGACGCGGGCGGGGAGGCGTAACTCTGCCAGCGGTGTCGCGCAAACCTGCACGCTCGTGTGAGGAGAGCCGGAAAGAGCTCGCTGGCCACGCGGAAGGCCCGAGCTCAGGCGCGGCTACGCTAGCTGCCGTGGGGAAGGGACGTCGAGGCTCACACCACAAGGCACCACGAGGGTGCAGGTAACCTGCAACGGTCTCGTGGGACTCGTTCGGTCTGCCAAGTCCCACGACATAAAGGTCTATGGGCCCAGCCTGACCCCATTGCCTTTGATGGGGTCTTTTCCTTTTCTTTTGAATGAATGTTGTGGTGCCGTGTCTTGTGAAGTAAAACTGTGTAAGTGACTGTACATTGATAATTGCTTATCGTCGGTTGTATTGTTTTTACCTTGCTCGTGTCTTGTCCCCTTCCCCCATTGATTGCATGGCTGTATATGTGCATCTGTGTCGTAAATAAATGTGCTTGTGTGAATGTTACCCCGTTCATCGTGTCGTTTTCTCCTTATTGAACTGCCATGTTGTTTCTCGGAATAGTAGTGGGTTTTTAAATAATCATTAAATAGAGTCGGGTCCAGCGAGGTCTGGCGATAATACCCGCTCGGTTATCCCAGAACGGAACGGACCGCTTAAGCGGTTTGTGTCCAAGCAGGTCTCCGCCGAGGTACGGTCCCTCGGTAGGTTACCCGCGCGAGTACTTAGGTATATCGATATTCGGCGATTGACCCTATTTCACGCGGGTAGAATACGGACTGGGCCTGGTGGGATTAAGAACCCACCCGTTACTGGTTTCCAGCATTGTTCCGGAAAGTCACGACTGAATTGCTGGTTCGGTGGGAGAACCGGCCGCGATTAGTGAAAAGCGGTCGTTCGCACGCTGGGCGGGCGTAGATTTCTTCAAAAAAAAAAAAAAAAAAAAAAAATATATATATATATATATATATATATATATATATATATATATATATATATATATTCTTCTTCTTCTTCTTCCGGCTGCTCCCTTTAGGGGTCGCCACAGTGGATTATCCGTATGATCCGCATGGTGATTTGGCACATGTTTTACGCCGGATGCCCTTCATGACGCAACCCTGGTCGCCTCTTATGACACAGGGATATGGTACACCTATTTTAACCGGGGTATACACCGGCCCAGTACACTGGTACTCATTTCGCCGACCTCGGAAGGATGACAGGCTGAGTCAACCCCCTGGTGTATTAATTCAGTGGCCCAACGGGGCTTGAATTCAGGACCTTTTGGATCCCAAGCTGCTGCCCTAACCACTGCGCCAACACCAGGATATATATATATATATATATATATATATATATATATATATATATATATATATATATATATATATATATATACATACATACATACATACATACATACATACATACATACATACATACATACATACATACATACATATATATATATATATATATATATATATATATATATATATATATATATATATATACATACATATTGTTACGGTGCCAGGGCATCGTCGGCCACCAACCGACCACTCTGTCGGAGCCGCAAGTCGAGTCGGCCCGACCAATCACCCGGAATATAGATCGCCGCCCGGATAAGTCAGAGTGGACGGGTCCTTGTACAAGAACCGAAATATGCCAATGGGCAGATCACGTGGGGTAGGGTCGCTTGCCAATCTTCAATGTATCTAAATACCCACGTGATCCAACTACCGGGGTATTCCACCTTCGACGGAACTCATACGGAACAAACCGCCGAGGCGAGCCTGTCCCGTGCGCGATTCTGAGCGGCTTAATCGCTAAGAACCGTCGGTCCAAATGTCCCCTTTTACGGCAAACCAACGGCTTTCTAACTCCCAACACACGAAATGCTCAGTCAATGAAAGAATCGACGCGACGAGCTGAAAACATTTAACAATCGGGGTATTTATTAAAAATAATGGGGAACTAGGGAAGCACGTAAGAGCAGAACTATTCTGACTATATGAAATGCAATGCGAAGATTTACAGCACACAAAGCACTTAATTTCCTACTTATTAGACAGGCCTACGGACACACGTTCGCACACACACCCCCAAGAAATGGTGGCTGAGGCCTTTAATAACGAGCTCCAGCTCGGAGGACAGGTGAGCTGAAACCCAGAGCCGATCTTGAACTTCTCCACCTCGTGTGGTCTTCAAGTTGTTCGGACCCGGGCTCCAGCGAGAGCGAGCTGGATACAATCGCTGTGAGCCGCGATCCTTCCCGAGCTCCCGTGAATCCTCCCGCGCTTCTCAACACGTGCTGGTGAGACGAGGAGCCGATCCTTCCTGTCGATGCGTTGCTTCCCCGAGGAACCACCTCCAAGAAGAGGTCGATGCACCAAGCACCAAGCCGGGAACCAAACGGAGAACAAAGAGCTCCACGAACCAAGAAGAAGAAGAAGCCACCATTCGCAGCTCGAGCCGAGCAACCGGCTCAACTCTCTTCCAAACAAAGCAGCTCTCCATGAAGTCTACCGAGCCAAGCAGGACCCGAAGCTCTGCTGAACAACCACTCTGCAGAAGCAAAAAGCTTCCGAAGGCCTCAACCCTAACCCAAGCCAAACAGGACCTGAAGGTCTGCTGAACGACGCAGCCCTCAACTCCCACCCTCAAGCCAAGCAGGACTCGACGGCCTGCTGAACGACGCAGCAGAAAGCCTTCACAAGGGCTCTCCCACTTCAAGCCAAGCAGGACTCGACGGCCTGCTGAACGACGCAGCAGAAAGCCTTCACAAGGCCTCTCCCACTTCCAACACGAACAACCAATAGATCTTCTCTTTATCCTTCTCCGTCCCCTCCCCCCGCGCCCGCGCCTGTCATGACTCATGCCCTCGTGATCCATCTCCCGCTCAACCACGGGTGGGAGGGAGTTGTTGACATCATGAATCACGGGACGGTGGAGCTCTTCTTCCTCTTCGCAGAAGAGGGGGAGGGACGTCTCCTTTGTTCGCTCCCGAACTATTAAATCGATCCGTTCCTTTTCCTTTAGTCCTCCATACAGGTTCCTTTAGTCAGCTATGTCGATCAGTGCTTGTTCCCGAGATAGCTCACCTTTCATTGTTTAAATCTTCAGAAATCGATTAGATGTGCTGCGGATCGATTTAATAGTTAGGGAGCGAACAAAGGAGACGTCCCTCCCCCTCTTCTGCAAAGAGGAAGAAGAGCCCTGCCGTCCCGTGATTCATGACGTCAACAACTCCCTCCCACCCGTGGCTGAGCGGGGGATGGAGCACGAGGGCATGAGTCATGAGTCACGCCGGGGGCGGGGGAAGGGCGGGAGAAGGATAAGAGATCTTTTCTTTTGTTCTTGGGCAGAGTTGGAGAAGGGAGTTGAGAGTAGCTGTTCAGTAGACTTTCGGGTCCTGTTTAGCTTGGGTTCGGGTTGAGGCCTTCGGAAGCTTTTTGCTTCGGCTGCCTCAGTGAGCTTCAGCTGCGGCCTGGCTCGAGAGGAGGCTTTTTGCTTTGATGGTTCCGTGAGCTTCGGCTTCTGCTTGGCTCGGGAGAGCTTTTTGCTTCAAGCTGCTTTGCTTGGAAGGAAGTTGAGCCGGTCGCTCGGCTCGAGCTGTGAGTGGTGGCTTCTTCTTCTTCTTCTTGATTCGTGGAGCTCTTTGTTCTCCATTTTAGTTCCCAGCTTGGTGCGACTCATCGACCTCTTCTTGGAGGTGGTTCCTCGGGAAAGCGACGCATCGACGGGAAGGATTGCCACCTCGTCTCACCAACACGTGTTGAGAAGCGCGGGAGGATTCGCGGGAGCTCGGGAAGGATCGCAGCTCATGGCGATTGGATCCAGCTCTCTCTCGCTGGAGCCCGGGTCCAAACAACTTGAAGACCACACGAGGTGGAGAGGTTCGAGATAGGTTCTGGGTTTCAGCTCACCTGTCCTCCGAGCTGGAGCTCGTTATTAAAGGCCTATGCCACCATTTATTGGGTGTGTGTGTGTGCGAACGTGTGTCCGTAGGCCCGTCTAATAAGTAGGAACTGCTGTTAAGTGCAAGTGACATAATAAGTAAGCGCGCGGGTAGAGTGCGGACAAGGTTATGGTGTGGTTAAAAACACACCCGTGGCTGGTTTGGCGTTGATCCGGAAAGCCACGACTGGATTGTCCGTTCGGTGGGCGAAGCGACCGCTATTGGCTGGAATTCTACAACAATATATGTGTGTATATATATATATATATATATATATATATATATATATATATATATATATATATATATATATACATGTATGGATGTATATATATGTATCTTCTTCTTCTTCTTTCGGCTGCTCCCGTTAGGGGTCGCCACAGCGGATCATCCGTATGATCCGCATAGTGATTTGGCACATGTTTTACGCCGGATGCCCTTCCTGACGCAACCCTGGTCGCCTCTTACGACACAGGGATATGGTACACCTATTTTAACCGGGGTATACACCGGCCCAGTATACTGGTACTCATTTCGCCGACCTCGGAAGGATGACAGGCTGAGTCAACCCCCTGGTGTATTAATTCAGTGGCCCAACGGGGCTTGAACTCAGGACCTTTTGGATCCCAAGCCGCTGCCCTAACCACTGCGACAACACCAGGCTCATATGTATGTATATGTATATATGTATGTATATGTATATATATATATATATATATATATATATATATATATATATATATATATATATGTATATGTGTATATATGTATATGTATATGTGTATATATATATATATATATATATATATATATATATATATATATATATATATATATATTCTTCTTTTGGCTGCTCCCATTAGGGGTCGCCACAGCGGATCATCCGTATGATCCGCATCGTGATTTGGCACGTTTTACGCCGGATGCCCTTCCTGACGCAACCCTGGTCGCCTCTTACGACACAAGGATATGGTACACCTATTTTAACCGGGGTATACACCGGCCCAGTATACTGGTACTCATTTCGCCGACCTCGGAAGGATGACAGGCTGAGTCAACCCCCTGGTGTATTAATTCAGTGGCTCAACGGGGCTTGAACTCAGGACCTTTTGGATCCCAAGCCACTGCCCTAACCACTGCGCCAACACCAGGCTTATTTATATATATATATATAATATATATATATATATATATATATATATATATATATATATATATATATATATATATATATATATATATATATATATATATATATATATATATATATATATATATATATATATATATATATATATATATATATATATATATATATCATGGCATTTCTCTTCATAATGGATGCCCACTGGTGGGGATTGTCCATGCTCCATCTTCAATGCTGAGTGTCAAGCAAAGAAGCATCACATACCATTTTTTAAAGTCTTTGGTTTGACTCGGCTGGGATTTGAACCTCCAACCTCCCAGACTCGGAGCAGACACTCTATCCATTACACCACCGAATCTGGTACAAAATCTGCAGTTTGGTGCTGCCAAAGCAGTTCCAAGGCTAAAATCCTCATCAAGTTGCTATTCCAGTTTAGGAAGTAATCGCAAGAATGTGGAATTTGGCCATCGTGCCGGCGACAGATCACCTACTCTTTGTGAAGGACACCATGAGATCTTTAACGTCCGACAAACTAATGCTGGCAGATGGGACGCCCAGTTTAACATCTCTCCGAGGGACAATACGCACATTGATGAATCGCCCTGCCCGTGAAGCACCGGGATAACAGCTTATAGCTGATTCGGGATTCAAACCCAGGCTGGACAACTTCGAGGTGAGAGTGCGTGTCTGAGCAAGTTTGAGTAAATATTAAGAGGAAGCACTACACTACACTTTTCTGTGAGGTTTGTCTTTTCGGGTTAATTTGGATATGTAAAGTAAAAACAAAATACCGAGCAATGTCTTTCCCACTTTTTGAATCGTAAAGGAATTTCCTTGTTATGCATACAAAATTTCATCTTTCTGTGCTAACATTACAAAGGTACAATACTACATCCACAGCCATTTTCGACGACATATGACTTTCCAGATCCTATCAAAAGTTTAATCAAAGCTGTGTTGCTGCAGGATGCAGAAACATGTAAAACTTCAGATTTTTCACAACCATTCATTTCTTGAGCTCCCTGTTCATAGATGGACTCTGAGAACAGGAGATTTGCTTACCTAAATGAAGATAAAAATGTGCTGCCAGTGGCACACACTTCTGGCTTCCTGTACTACTGGCTTGATAAATTTATCATCAAACGACAGAGCAAAAAAAAAAGCATTCAAACCTCGATTAAAGAGCATATGCAGTCGGAGCGTTAGTTAACCCACTGTTATGTTTGATCTCAATTAAAGGTCACATGAAAGAGAAAAGAGATAATAATCTATAAGTATCATATGCTTCAAACTTCAATGATTCTCAAATAGCACATGACCTTTGACCCCTTGCACCCAAAATTGAATCTGCTCGTCTGTTACAGTCCATACTTGTGCCAAGTTTGGTTGTAATCCTTCAGTGGTTCACAAGTTATTTTAACGATTTTCAATTAAAGGTCATGACCTGAGACCTTTGACCTTTTAAACCCAGCATATAATCAGTTCATCTTTGTATCAGAGTACATATTTGTACCTAGTTTGGTCAAAATCCCTTCAGCCATTCACAAGTTATCTTGGGAACGACAATCTGCGACACACGCATATACGGATGAACGGCACAGCCAGACGGACAACCGGAAAATATAATGCCTTCGTCTGTGGAGGCATAGAAAATTTACAGGAGAAAATGATATAGAAATTGTAAAGTCATGAGGGCAACACAAACGATGGAACTAATTGTGAAAAGGTTCCATAAAGAGTGTGACGATGATAAAACCACAAGTATGTCGATCATCCAGTGATGTGGCATGATTAGTGTGGAGAAAACGGAAGGGGCAACCACTTCTAATGACTTCTGTCTGGGGCCACTTGAAACAAACAAACAAACAAAGGTGTCTCATTCACCCCCACTTCTCTCCAACACACGAGAGAGATTAAAACGCCTCCTCCGCCTCCACAAAAGGTAAAAACGCTCTACTCCGGCAATTTCATTTTGCTCAGAAGCCGTATTTTGAAGTATCAGCATCCTTGGGGTACAAAGCACGGAAACAAATTGAAACGCAATCAACATGAACATCTGCTCCTGTGGGCCGTCGCCCAGATAGCACACATTTCCTTGATGTCATTTTGTTCCTCACATCACGGTCTCCTTGCCTGCA